>NC_085088.1:8332984-8632984 GCF_963422355.1 Corticium candelabrum | reverse complement strand
AAACTGGGTATTAGTAAGTACTGTGTGTAGTTGTAAGTAGTTGTCACGTGGCCAATAGCAGGTGCCTGTCACGTGACCTAAATACACGCTGTTCTTTGTAACTTGTACGTAACTAGTAATAGAGCTACTTCACGGAGATGCTGTAACTCATTAATGTGCCATACATCACGTGGTGTCAGGAGTAACAAATTACCACATCACTGACTCATTCACGGAAACAGACCGAGATGGCGGCAAAGTACACATTTGGTCTTTCTGCCATGAACTGGGGTGCATCAGACCCTATGAAGAGTTCAGACAACTCGGAACATGTTAATTTCGTCGTCAATGGTCCACTCAACAAGGCAGAAAAAAAGAGAAAGCAAGCTGGCTTGACATGTGGATCAGGCATGAGGGCCATGAGGTATACAAGACTTTCTGAGAGGACGGCGAAAAAGAACACCCCACCAAGGCAATCGACAAATTGGAAGCCTATGTTAGCCTGTGAAAAAATAAACGTATGCGTGTGTTTCCGATTTCACCAACGGAATCAGAAAGATGAGAGCTTTCATACATTCTTGAAAGAATTGTGCTTACTTGCAATGGACTGCGTTTTCACGGACAATGATGACGTCCTCATAGACTGGATCATCGTGGGGTTTTCCACAAGAAAGGTACAAGAGTACCTCCTGAATGAAGGAGAGGGTCTCACACTAGACAAAGCTATCTTATCCACATTGCACGCCAGTACGAACTGTCTGAACAAAATATGAGTGAGATGAGAGGCGAGGACACTAGAATGCACGTGATAGGCATTGCAGCATCACTGCCCAAAGGTGACACCAGCAAGATCAAAGCTTTCAAGAACACCAGCACCACAGATATGTCTAAGAAAAGAGGAGACCCAAGCAACAAAAACACACGTGCAGCCGCTGTGGAAAGGAGGCGACCCATGCCAGAACTAAATGGTAAATGCCCGCTATAAGTTCACAACGCATGTTTTGTGACAAAAAATGCCACTGGCATACTGTATGCAGCAAAAGGCTGGCTTGGCTGCCGATACACGCTCTACAATCCACCAAGGAACCAAGTACACTGTCTAGCAGTGACAGTGAGGACATGCTGGATGACGGATACGCCCCATCTTACAAAGGAACGATGTTAAGCATCAATACAGTTTTTCTGTTCATCTCAGTTAGTCTGTTGTTTAGCCTGTCTTTTCAGTAATTTTAGAAGACACATTGGAGGAAGCATATTATACTTTTTCGTAGATTTGAAGCTAATGCCACAAATGGTGTAATTTAAAAAAAGCAATTTCTCTACTTTAGGAGGCTGGACAGTATGATAACACCCTATTATTTATTGCATTTTATGATTGATGTAGCAGTAGCACGGAATGCATGTACTTGCTGCTATGTCTGACATTCTAATGCTAGACTTGTGGTTGTAGGATGGGCTCCATCTGAGTTTGTGTCATCTCGATCAAGAATGAAAAACAAGACAGAACAGCGTCCTGAGGATTTTATGGATGAAGAGGTTTGGAATAAATAAAGAAAAATTTTCTTGTCTTGCTTGATGTTACAGTAAGCATCACACGTGTGTGACTTCAAGCTTTGATTTATAGGATCTAGAGGTATTTGGTATTGCTCCACGACAAGTAGTAACAACTGAACCATTTGCTGGAGAAAGAGAGGATGATTTGGAGAAGTTAAGGAAGCGAGTGAGACAGCACACATTGCTGGCACCTTTGGAAGATGTCATACGACCTACAAGGTACTGTATTTGGAGTGAGCAAATGCATGACATTCTATGCTTGCATGCTGTCAATGCTTTGTGGTCAGGATGACTATTGGCATGCGCTTGTTGAACAAGATGGGTTGGAAGGAAGGACAAGGCATTGGACCAAGAGTTGCAAGAAACATAGGAGGTTAAGAGCTTTGTTGCAGTTGCTATGATAACTGTGATCATAATGATGTCATGCTGGAAATAGTGAAACAGTATGGCTGTGTACAAAGACCAGAACAGGAATTGCAAGTAAACCAATAGACACAATGCTTGTGAAAGAGTTTATGCTGCACATTTGCTGATTAATTAATACATGCAATTGACTACGTAATTTCTTGTTGAACTTACTTGTCTATGAAACAGTCAGCAGATGACTGCATGTGAACAAGGCTTTTCAGATGTCAAGACAAGTGTTTCTATCAGACATGTAGTATCTAGATTAACTACAGTGTTCTATGTATGTAAGACAAAGAAATGTTTAGAACTTCTGTACATGTAAGCATGTACTTTCAATGGCTTTGATATTATTGGGTTTGCTTTTTTATGGCACATACCTAAGAGGCTCTAATTCAGGATCCTTCTAGGGTAAGCACTTTAAGGTAAGCACTTTTTGTATGTTCTAAGGAAGGCATTTAGATGTGTCGTTATTTTTTGAAGGCCCCTAGTAAATTGAAGCTAGTTGGTTTCCAGTGTTTGCCAGGTCACAACTGGATGGAGCAAGCTTGGTCAAAATTGAAGAGAGTTCCTGAAATGATTAGAACATTGTTTTTTTATGAGAGCTCTAGTTTAACTATAACATATGATGGTCTTTTGAAGAGATGCATTGCATAATTCAATATGCTCAAAATGCTTTTGACAACTCCACAGTGACAGTAAATAGTGATGACAGTGAAAGTGATGGTTGCTGTAGTGGTGGCTGGCTTTGAGAATGTCTAGATACAAACATGTGAGTAATAAACTAAATACCATTAGTTATTGATTGATGAACTGCAATGGTATCACCAAGTATACCTACCAGGTCTGATGTGTTACTTGATGGCAAAGTATTTTTTACTAAGCACTGTTCTAACTGAATTTTTTTTAGGGCTCCTGTAAAAGCTCTAATTGAGGTGTTTCATAAAATACTGTAATTGAGTGATGAAAAGGTGCTTGGTCATTAGGAGACTGCTAAAATATTTTTGCTTTCAGAAGGCGATTCAGTTAGGATGGTGGCTATATAGATAGAACTAATTTTGGTATCAAGTAACACATGAGTCCTTTGCTGTATATCAGTGCAGTTCATCAATCAATAATGGTATTGAAGAACGGCACTGCACATGCACACAGTATCACATAGCTGATGTCATACAGTACTACACTTTTACACAGCTACCACTACCACTGTCATCACCTTTACTAACTCCAGTCTTAGCAAAGTGTCTGTTGGAACAAATTTGATAGAAAAATGATGAGAGGACTTTACAATATGAGATTAAGCTGAGGACAGTACAGTTGTCAGACTGCCAGAGTTATCAGCAAGCACTTGGTTATAACTGTTCATCTTCCAGACCACATTTTATTTTAGCTGACATTGTACACCAACAGGTTCCATTAAGTAATTTTACTAGACGCCCTAAAAATTTAGGTACCTGAAAGGCTCTTCTTTCAGATCCCACAAAATAATTCTATAGCCTCTAAGGGTGCCTACCTTTTAGAATGGCGCCTAACTGAGAGCTTTTAGGGTAAGTTATTTTAGTGTCTTTAAAAGCAACTGTTAGAACTGACAGAACCAGAACTAAATCAACGAAAAATCTGCTTTGTGAACAGGACTGCTAACCGAAGCAATGTTAACGCCTACTACGGCTTCATCAGCTACTAATCTATCAACTACCAGAGCAACTTCAGCTAACAACACTTAGTTGATCTTGTGCTGGATGCCAATCTTTCTCAAATGAAACTATCAGTAGTGCTGTCAGCAAAATACTGCGCCATCACACTTCTGGAACTTTTTTGCAGAAAAGAGGCGTGTCAGTTCCGTCAGTTCTAACAGTTATAGCTCCTTGGGCAGAACTGTCAGAACCAGTTCGAACAGTTTCAGAACTAAATCAAGCACGAGTTCTAGCAGTTCTGGCAGTTCTAGAACTGCAAATCGAATGCGTCTTTAGAGCTTCTATAGTACTCGAGGGCAAATATATAGCTAGTGATCTCATTGGTCGTTGAAGTGATTTTGTATCATTTTGTGTATTCCATTTTGGTGGCTGTTGTTGATTTGTCATCTGTTTGCTTTCCTTTCTGTTTGTTGGTTTGTTGCTCTGTTTCTGTTGTTCTCTGTGTTTATCTGTTTCTGTTAGTTCATCAACTTTCTTGGCAACTTACTTGTATGTCTTTTTTGTGAGATTTTCATTGTTTGTTTATTTATGCAACAGGTTTGTCTTTTACACATAGACGTACATGCATTAGTATTACTGAGAAATCATTTACCAATAGGGGTGTGTTTTGTTTAAAGCAAATACTGGCATTGTTCTAAAACATACAGTACTTTAAAAGTTGATGTAATAGAAAAATTTAATCTTATTTAGCTACTGTAGAGATGGCAGGTAGTCTAGTTGTTTTTTCACAGGAGACTGAAACAAGAAACGTAAACTATGCACTCCACTTTTATTTAAGCATTAACTGTAGCGAAAAATGAAGTTTTTGTATAGAATCTTTAATTTTAAAAGTTGTTTTCAGTTGTTCAGCTTTTGGCAGTGGGCTTGGTACTGTGTACACGTCATTGAGACGAGACGTTTATTCTAGTGCATATACAGGAATCTGTTGAGGATTAACAGTATAGTATTGCAAGGTTGCAGGGTACCAGCTGTTGCAAATAGTACAGTCTTTGTGTTTTGTGGTCTGCTCTTTGTCCGCATTTATTTGTCTATTTATCTGTTCGTGCTTGTTTAGCTGCTTGTGTGTGTGTGTGTGTGTGTGTGTGTGTGTGTGTGTGTGTGTGTGTGTGTGTGTGTGTTTGTGTGTGATCTTGAGTTTTTCTAAGTAACCTGACAATTTTAAGCAGAATGTCAAGTTTGCAAATATAGCAATGAGTCTAATGTTTTGTTTGTTTATTTTCCACATCAAATCAATTACTATAGGAAATTTTTTGCAATACAGGAGAACTTCCAGTGGTTAGGCATTGAACAATGTTTGGCATACCAACAACTTTGTCTTAGAATGTCTTTATGTCTAGACAAATGGCAAATCTTGACAAATCTTGAAAGATTTAACTATATACTGTCTCTTTTCTATAGAAAACCCCAGAAATGAGCAACGAGGCGGTAGTCATGTCATGTGTTTTTACTAATTAAAGGCAATTTAGTAACAAATGAATTGAATATATCTATCACTTCATTCATTTTTGCATATTACGTGTTTATGGCATTTTCATTGTGTCTGTAAGGAGAGGGGCATAGACAACTTAATAAGTAATGGCCATTATGCCATACAGTTCTAACCCAGAGTAGAACATAGCTGTTGTATATTGGACATTTGTTCAACTGGAAACAGTAGTGTCTGAGCGTGAATGTACCAACGGAAGTTTGTTCAAGAACTATAAATTGGAGAGGGTGGACATCCTAAGCTTGTCAGCATGTAACAAAGGTGAATCTACACTATTTGATAATTTTGGTGACTAGAAAATTGCAGATCAAGAGATGGAGTTCAGATTGATTAAACTATAGAATAGAATTACCATGATGTTTGGTAGTTACTTGTACTTTCTAAATGTTCCTTTAGTCACTTGTGGCATATGTGCAATTGTAATTGGAAGGCACTGCGAATGCAAAATCTTATTACATTTGTCATTCATTAATTCGTGACTCTTTCTCTACATTTCTTGTCACAAACCAGTTTATTGTGAAACACCCACAAAATTTGGGGTTGCAGCTCTTTTAGCCCATCCTATGGTATGCCCTGCTTTAAGTGGGCTCATTTATCATGTGTCTTGCTAACTACATTGCTTATTTTATTTAATAAATAATATTCACATTCATTTACTGTATCACCTACTCTTTGCTGAAAGCTGGTATAGGGCAGAGTTTACCAGGGTGTACCTGTATAGCTACCGTAAAATACGTTGCAAAAATTACAAATCTCGGCTTCTTTTGAGCAAGATATTGAAAGCATTGGTCTATGCGAATGTTCTGCAGAAAAGTCATGAAGCAGTGTCATAAATATGCAACAAAACTTTAACAATTCAAGGCACAACCATTAATTACATAGAAAAATGTAATGTGACCTTGTAAAGTAGCAAGCATGTTGTTCTCCAATACTTATAAACCAGTTTCCTTCTTTGCCTTCTCTTTATCTTCTTTTGTTTCTTCAGTATTTGTTAGTCCCATTACTTGATCCACCATGTCCTCACATTTTCTTACCCGTCGATTGTTTGTGCATCCATTTTGAAGCATGCACATAACTCAGCTCACCCTCACTTATACCGGCACTCCTAACCCTCTACCAGCATGCCAGTATAGCTGCCAGACTCAGTCAAGCCATTTTTGGTAAGTCCTCGCATTACCAACATGCAGCAGCATGTGCAGTCATATTACTACACGTCCAGTCAGAAGGTTTCCTCATCTGACATTTGGTTTACAGTGCCCAATAGGTTATGATTAGATGTTTGAGATGGTGTAAACAGTGCAGTATAACTGACAGAATCATTATTTTTGACTACTGTAGCTATAGAGTATTGACAAGACTAAAGTAGAGACTAGAGATTGTAGCAAGTTTTTCTATGTCATTTTCTGTGTGGTCATATTTGAGTGGTTTTTGTTGCCCTGTGTTGTTATTAGGCTGGCTAGCTAGCTGGATAGATATTTTAGCACATACTGTGTGCTTGTTTATGAAATGGTGCAGTCTACATGTATATGATACTATGATGCTAAGCAGATTTACTGTTAGGATGATGGTGTGACATATGCTCCACGTGATGTGGAAGTATTTCAAATTACTCCAAAAGATGATGTAAAAGGCATAGGGTATAGCGGTCTGGATCCTACAGCAGCTCTTCATCGACTGAAAGAGAAAGAAAACAAAAAGCTAATGGGAATATCAGGCCAGGTAATATAGAATATCCTAATAATAGTTGAAGTACAATAAATTATGTATTTTGATGGTAGGCATTTGGAATTGGTGCATTAGAAGATCATGATGACGACATATATGACATTGATCATCTTTCTAATTACAATCGCATTCTTGATTCTGGCATGTCATCTGACAATCAGTTTGGGTGGACTGGATGTAATGCAAGAGCCTCAGGTCTTTGCAGATAACTTGCTGTAAATTTTATTAACATTTTGTGTAGCATGTAAGAGCGTCAAGATGTTCTCTTTGTTTAAGCTTTACAGAAAAGTTTGAGTGTTTGACTAAATTTGCATATTCTGTGTATATGCATGTACATGTGTCTTGTATGACTTATAGGTAAGACATCTGTTTCTTTGTGTGTCAGTAGTGTGCGTGTGTGTGTGTGTGTGTGTGTGTGTGTGTGTGTGTGTGTGTGTGTGTGTGTGTGTGTGTGTGTGTGTGCGTGCATGCATGCGTGCGTGGTGGCATCTGTAGTTTAATTGGTTAGGCAATGGCATTTGGAGAATGGAAACATCTAGGTCATAGCTTCAAGTACAGGATGGGCACAGGCATAATTCCCTTAGGCAAGGAACTCGCGACTCAGGAGTGTAAATATGTACTTGGTCATTGACTGGGGTGGACAGGACCGTTGTCTTGGCTGTAACATTCTCCAGCAGACAAGTACGTGTGGGCCTTGATGTCCAGTCCCAGAGCTGCACCGTAGTCAGTGCCCCTGGTCAAGCTCCAGATGGATTGTAGCGCTAGCCCTAAGCCTTTACGTAGTGCATGGAGGCCTTGTCTCTAGAGGCAAGGGGAGCTGAGCTATCTCCAAAGCTGATTTTCAGTCGACATCGAATGTTCGTGTGTGTGTGTGTGTGTGTGTGTGTGTGTGTGTGTGTGTGTGTGTGTGTGTGTGTGTGTGTGTGTGTGTGTGTGTGGTAGTAGTAGTAGTAGTAGTAGTAGCAGTAGTAGTAGTAGTATATTGTTATAACACGTACAGCTTTCTTCTCCAACCGATGAAGTCGTTGATTCTGTGTTTTACTCAACGACGACCAGGCAACAGCAGCATAGTCAATGTTAGGCTGCATTACAGCTTTATGGAATAAGAATCTTTTGTTTTCGGTCATATTGTTTCTATATCACCAAAGAACTCCAATCTTTCTAGAGCTTTGATCAATAATAGCTGAAACAGGATGTGTCCAAGAAAGATACAATCAAATTGACACCAAGATACTTAGCTGTAGTTGTTGCAGAAACGATGTCCGAACTAATGCAGATATGAGGTTGTTCAGAAGGATGACTATACATAATTTTTTGAAGCACTAGAACTTGGACTTCTTTGCATTCAAAACTAGTTATCTTGAAGCCATTTACTCATTTTTTCAATAGCTGCATTTAAGATCTTGCACACGTTTGCAGGTGTAGGGCCTGAAACATATATACAAGTATCATCAGTGTACATCAATACCTTACAATTTGTGACAACATCGGGCAGATCTCTTGTATATAGAATGAACAACAAAGGACCCAATTTGGATCCTTGAGGGACTCCTCTTTTACATGAAGAAGGTGGTGATACTTCGGTACCAACTCTGACCGACTGTGTACGATCATACAGATAATCTTCAAACCACTATAACTGTTTCCTGAAATTGCAATTTGCTTTATTTTGCGAATAAACGACCATGATGAACTGTGTCAAAGGCCTTTTTGAGATCAAGAAAAACAGTACCAGAAAAAATAAGCCTTTATCCTTGGCTCTCAAAGGTCGGTAGCTAAAAGGGTGATAGCTTCTTTTGTAGAGCAACCAGATCTAAAACCAAACTGAGCTTCGGTTAATAATTGATTAGATTCAAGGTAATGTTTTAATTGATCAAGGACAAGAGACTCCAATATCTTGGACATGATAGGAAGTAAAGATGTAGGTTGGTAACAACTTGGATCATCTCTTGATCCTCCTTTATAAACAGGTACGATCAGAGCTTCTTTCCAAGCTTTTTGGAAATGACCTTGATGTAACGATGCATTTAGAATCTTAGTCAAAGATGGAAAAATGATGTCTGCAGCCAATTTCAGGAAATTTGCCTCAGGTCCACCAGGACTAGAGGCTTTAGCAGTATCTAGTGACTTCAGACAGTTTGTAACTTCCACCTCAGGTATTACAGAAAAAGCGAATTTGTGGATAGGAGTATCCACGTTAATCAAAGGCGCAGTGTCAGACTCATGTACATCAGTTGAGTAGTACCTTTGCGTGGGTTAGTTTAGTCATCGCCTAGCACTGGATGGTGAAAACTACTCAGTAGCTACTATTTGTTATCATGTGATGTACTCCAGATACTAATAGCAGAAGACTTGTCTTGGAGCTTGCAACCCAAGAGAACTTTCATCTTGTTTAGCACCAGAGATTGTCAAGTGTCTAGGGACATGAGGAGAAGAGACAAATAGTTTTGGCAAAAGGGTAAATGAAGTTGTGACTTGTTGAAGAAAGAATGTGTATGCTGCTATCAGTTAAACTCACGGGAAAACTTTGGGTGTGAGTGTGTAATGACATTCCATAAACAGGAGACCATACCAGACACAAACATTTCTGTAAGAGTTAGATGTTGCCAAAGCCAAGGTTTCACCAAGGGTCTGGCTATCACTGATGTTTGGCAAACTCTGTGTGTTTCTAAGGTGTCCGTGTGTGTGTGTGTGTGTGTGTGTGTGTGTGTGTGTGTGTGTGTGTGTGTGTGTGTGTGTGTGTGTGTGTGTGTGTATGTGTGTCACTAGAGGAAGATCAAGTCTACCACCAAGCTGTGCATCTTGGTCTCTGTTCTTTCCACCCTCTGATATGGTCTGGAAACAGCAGTACTTCTGGAGCCACGGATACACTGTTTATAGAGTTCTGCTCCATCCTTGGAGTGTCCCTATGGGACGGGAAGAGAGACACCTCCATCAGAAAGATAGCCCACCTCTATCAGAAAGATAGCCCACCTACAAAGAATCTCTACTATGCTGACGCAGAGACGTCTTCGGTCATTGGGTCACATTTTGCACATGCATGAGTGTCGTCTACCAAGGAAGCTTTTTGTGTGTGCATCTCTTCAAGGTGTTCAGTCAGAGGCCAGAGAATGAGATGGAACAATTTAGTACTGAGGGATTTGAGGAATTACAATCTTGATGGAGTTTTGAGAATAGTAGCACACGATAGGAATGAGTGGAGGAATAAGATCTGGGCTGCCACACAGGAAGTAAATTTCAAGAAGGAATAACAAGAAAAATACCGCAAGGATGAGTAGAAACGTCACAGCGAAGCAAGGCAAACGGCATCAAAGTTTGCTGTAAACCATGCCGGCCTTGTAACCCACCAGAGACAGAAGCATGGACAGTCCCTGACCAGTCAATGTCACCAGACATTCTGCCAACAAGGTCTCCACAACCATGAGAGTTTCTGCCGTCAAAGTACATCCACTCGTCTGATATAGCCTATAGTGACCTTGGCCTGCATTGTTTCTCATTGGAATGAACGCAGCGAAAGGAAGGAAGGAAGGAAATGTGTCTGTGTGTGTGTGTGTGTGTGTGTGTGTGTGTGTGCACTCGCGTGCATGTGAGGGATTTGAGGAATTACACACCGTATTATCTTGCATAGAACGGCATGCCATTATAAGCTAATTTTACCAGAATCCGCTATAACTCCAGCTGGTACCTATAACGGCATGCCGTTATAGGGTGAGGTGCCGTTATAGAGTGAGGTACGCTGGTCACAGTAATACGAGGCCTATCTTTTGATATTAATATTGCGGTAATGGAGGAGACACGTGTTAAACTAACGCATTGATGACAGATGAAGCAGCTACTTGCGAAGAACCATTAGTAGATGACGAACCATCAGGTTTGACACATCAAGACATTGATGATGATGAGGAACACGAAGAAGTAGAAACTGATTAGTGCTTACCGGTAATCTCTATGCATGGCATGTTTTTGAAGACTTAGTAGTGGTTAGTAGTACCGCTTAAGGAAGATATTAGATTTTGTTGGATGTGCAACTTGAGGCGCTGGTAAAATTCCCTCATTTACAACGGCATGGCGTTGTACCTTGAGGTATAACGGCACCCTGGTAAAATTCGTTCCATAACAGCATGCTGTTCTATGCGAGGTAATACGGTACAAACTTGAGAAGGTTTGAAGGATACTAGCACAAGATAGGAATTAGTGGAGGAATAAGATCTGGACTGCCACACAGGAAGTAAATTTCAAGAAGGAAGAACAAGAGAAAGATGGCAAAGACGAGCAAATGTCGCCACGAAGGAAGGCAAACGGCATCAGAGTTGTTCTATGCTGCAGCTTTGATAGTTGTGGTTGCACTGCTGTAAACCATGCCGGCCTTGTAAACCACCAGAGGCATAAGCATGTCAGTCCCTGACTAGCCAATGTTACTACTACCACCAAACATTCTACCAACAAGGCCTTCACAGCCACGAGCATTTCTGTTGTCAGAGAATCGCCACCTCTCCAGCACAGTTTGTGGTGACCTTGTCTTGCATTGTTTCTCATTTAAATGAACGCAGCGAAAGTGAAGTGTGTGTGTGTGTGTGTGTGTGTGTGTGTGTGTGTGTGTGTGTGTGTGTGTGTGTGTGTGTTTGTGTGTGTGTGTGTGTGTGTGTGTGTGTGTGTGTGTGTGTGTGTTTGTGTGTGTGTGTGTGTGTGTGTGTGTGTGTGTGTGTGTGTGTGTGTGTGTGTGTCAATTACCATCTGGCAATGTTGATTTACAAATTGTTGTCTGCCATGACTGCCTCAGATGTTTCAGACACATTAGTGATTTAAAGAGACACAAATGCATTGCTAAAGAGAAAAACTTGTACATCAGCAAAGTGGAGCCATCGAATGCCAGACCTGTAAGAGATATTTTTGAAGCAAATGATGCTGAGGCTATTCAGTACATAAATGCATCGATATACATGGGAAGATTTTTTGTGACTTTGTCTTTGTCCTCACTGAAGGGGTGTAGCGTGTTTGTTTAGATGGAAGCGATACAGGAGGAGGAGATGTGTGTGTGTGTGTGTGTGTGTGTGTGTGTGTGTGTGTGTGTGTGTGTGTGTGTGTGTGTGTGTGTGTGTATGCGTGTGTGCATGTACAAAGAGGTCTATGTGTAAATGTCTGCATTCATATTTACATGTTGTTTACATTAACAGATTAATGATGCTATATTTAATTGATAGAGATAACATTTGTTATTGAAATATGTAGATCTACAAACTTCCCAAAGTATTCTAGAAGTGTACAATGTATTTCAATAGCATTGTGAGCTAGCATTGTTACATTTAGACATTAACAGATTAATTATGCTATATTTAATTGATAGAGATAACATTTGTTATTGAAATATGTAGATCTACAAACTTCCCAAAGTATTCTAGAAGTGTACAATGTATTTCAATAGCATTGTGAGCTAGCATTGTTACATTTAGACAGAGATGAGTGATATAGACATGCAACGTTGTGTTGCATGCAGTTACATGTAGAGAGGATACACTGATTTATGTATACAATTGTTTGCTACGTTAGATGGCACTGAAACTGTCAATAATTTGTTTCGAAAGGCAGATGAGACATTGGCTTCGCAGAAGGTAGAGCAATGCACTTAACTGCTTCTTGGCAGTAGAATTAAGTGTTTGTGGTTTAGAGATTTCCTCCTCCATTGTTACCAAAAGACTTCAAACCATATCATCAACAACATCTTTCACAGATGCATGTCTCAACACCAGGTTGAACTGTGGAAATTTCTTCATAAATTGAAAATCACATTTGACTGTTGTATTGCATTTAGCTGATCTAGGCAAGAAACTGACTGCACAAGAACGTGGTTACATCCTTGGAGAGTCTACTATTGGTGGTGAGATTTAGTCAATAGTGTAGGTAAAGTACTTGTTTTATTATCTAACAATTATTTTGAGCACTGCAATGGTGTCAGTTGATAATTGTGTTTTAATGTACAGCCTGTTTTGATTTAAAGCACCTCTTCTCTTGTATGACTGCTTTAATTTCTATTAATTGTGTTACTTTAAGTTTTGTTGATTTGTTACATGAGTCATTTTGATTAAATCTGTCTCTAAAAGGGCATTGTAATGGTTTTGTTAGGTTTATCGTCAGTTTATGGCTTGGTGTCAGGAGAAGACAGGATGAGACTTTTAGCAGCTCGAGAATTAACAGGAGAACATGGAAAACAAATGCAACCATTTCTCAGAGAACACAAAACACAGGAACAACCAGATGGCTACCCGATGCAGAGCAATAACTGCCAACCTGAAACAGAACATTATAGGAAAACAGCAAAACAGTTTGAGAAGTTGGCTGGTGCCATGGCATCTCGCTTTACTTCTTCTTATGTAGAGAAGCAAACTGATCAGACAGTGGAACAGAAAGTTGATGAGACAGATGTCAGATTAGACGAAGCTGTTTCAGTTGCAAAAATGAAAATATTTGGACTGATGACAAGACAGATCATTGACTGGCACCCAGATAGGCTAGTGTGCAAAAGATTTAATGTTCCGGATCCTTACCCAAAGTAAGTACTCTTATCTTTTCATTTTAGCATGAGTGCATACCCTATCTCTAGACTCATAACTAGTGCAGCAAACAAACAGGTGTCACGTCTGATGTGCCATAATCTTTTGACTTGAATTTTTACTGAAAAACAGAGTCAGACAACTAAAGAAACTGTTGTTTGATTATTGATTACTTGTTCATTGAACAATGTCTCCTGAAATTGATGAGATGGATATAGAGATACGAGTATGCACAATTGCATAGAGTTATATGAATTGTTTCAGCTGTGAGTCATGAGAAACAGGACATTGTAAAGTCATGAAACTGTGCGAGTAGCGGTACTCAAAACGTATAGGGGTTAACTGATTTCCAGTCTGCAGGCTGTGTGTGTAGATGGATGTGTGACTATGTCTTTCACGCTCAGGAATGTGTTTGCCCTCAATGCGATCCAATCAACGAGCAGTAGTTGCAATTTGTTGTACATGGCAACTTTTGACAATGGACAAACCACCAACCAGATATGTGAAATGTTCATGAAAGAGTTTTTTAGCAGAACAGTGTCATTCCTGTTTGTGATTGCCAGGTCTTGTCAGAAAAAACAGCAGAACTTACTTGTCTGCAACTGCTAACGCGAAATCGATCGCTTTTGTGCCTTACAACTTTCTTATGGGAACCTAATGTTGCATAATCATGAGTGATAGTTAAGTCTCATATGTGATAACTGTTACTGTACTTTGACGAGTACAGACCATGTACAGACTTTGCAGTCATGTGGAAACTACAGTCACTTTGTATAATTTTAGATAGATTTTACAAGTAGCGAGCAAGATTCAAAGAAAACTAGCATCTAAATTTGTAATTCTTTGCGACAGTCCTATCGTGGTTTTCAGAAGGCTTATAGCTGTGGAAGCAATGGTCTATAAACACAGCTTCAATTACTAGTTAGCTTCTTTTGGTTCCTCACCACGTGGGGTGTCAAGCATAGAACATCTGTGCAGCTATTGTCTTGAGTCATCTCAGTGGCACAGATGGTTGGTAGGCTTGTTATGGACTCTACTTTGTAGGCTGTAGGTAAATGTGCTGGCTAATAAAGTGTAGAAGCATTTTAAAATGCCATGAATTTGGCTCTGCTAGCTCTTTGCTTATTACATTGCAACGTACAATCAAACTGTTGTTATGGACAGTAATTTTAGCTTTGACTACTGAGCAACTTTTGGCAGTAGCTCTTATTCAGCTAGTTCTGCAAATGGCTTTGTAGATATTTTACTAAAAGGACACCATGCCACACAGTAATTTTGCCCTGAAGTTTATTTTGGTCTAAGTTGCATGGCTGAAACTGAAACAACAAGTGCTGTGGTGTGGTACTGTTTGGCATAGTAATTGTTGTGGAAGTGTGTAATTTTTAGAAACTGTCATGTTCTTGCATGTAGCATTTGATTTTATAGAATGTGCCATGGGATGTGTGTCTGATTCTGTAATGGATAGATTGTCCAAAATTGTCTTATGATTTAGATCAAGTATTGTTGGCATTCCAAAACAGAAGAAGTCTTCTTCACTGGACCATTTGATGTCTACAGGTCATCTAAATGCCTTAGGAACAGGGGTGCCTCAAACTAGAAGTCGCGATGGGGTACAGTCAGGTGATGCTCCTAAACTTGAATTTCAGAGAGTAATAGAGAGTCACTCTCTCTACACGGAGAGAGAAAGACAAAAACTTCCATCAAGTGGTGTTGATATTGCTAACAACAAGGATCAGTTTGTTGATGAGATTCCTGAGCAAGAAGAAGAAAGACCTTCACTTGATATCTTTAAAGCAATATTTGCTGAGTCGGAAGAATCAGAAAGTTCTGAAAATGAGGATGAAGACACTGCTGAAGTAAGTGCTTCATGAGCAAAGTCAGGTAGAGAAAATGATCTGTTGAGCAGTCACAGGATGCAACAATAATTGCATCATGGCCAATTATAAGTATGACACAAAAAGTCAGGGTTTCACACAGTTTCTCATGTCAACATCTAGCTTTGCAGCTCTAATTTATCAGCATTCAGCCAGATTGCAGATCCAGGGATGTTTGGACTGCTGTGTTGACTAGCAAGAGGAGCAAGTGTATATGACAGAACGACCTTGATTATCCGGACCTCGATTATCCGGACAAATTCTGTGTCCCTGACTTTTTGTGTTCCCGGATAAAGAAACTACTATAATATATTTTCACTTTGTACTAATACATTGTATGTACAGTGTCTCACAAATGAGCAAATACATAACAGAGAATGTAATAATCTAATAAATAGATAGCTGTTGATGACTCTCCTAGTGACATGAATGTAGAGTAAGCGTGGAACAGAATGTGAGAGTGTGGTCTCACAGTGGAGGAAAATTTGTTGATATTTATCAACTTCTGATTATGTGGACACTTGATTATCCAGTCTTCTAACCTGTCTCTGGAGAAGTCTGGATAATCGAGGTTGTACTGTAATTTTAATATATTCTGTGTTTATAGTATTTGTAGCAAATGTGTACAGTATAGTGCAATTAGCTTTATTCTTATGTTGTTTTTTACATCCCAGATATATTTTCTCAGTTTATCTAAATGTTTAAACGTATGTTAGGGTATTTTAATTCCAATTTGTCTATGTTAGCTGACTAAACTGTTGAAACTATATGGGGCAATTTTGTTTGGGCATGAAATAATTTAGTCATTAGATATTGCTTGTTTATGCTTGAAATCTGTTTTATTTGGATTTAGTTGTTTTGCTATACATACTCATTTAAGAGAACCAGATTTGGTATTAGCTTTAGTCTTCTACATCATTATTAATTAATTTTCAAAGTGTTGGGAACAGTGTAATATATTATTTCTCATTGATCTTCATCTTTTTGGAATGGAGGTGGTATAATGTACTAGGCTATTAACATTATTTGAAACATAGGCTTGGTCACTATTACCAAATTACTTTTGAAGGTTATTCTAAGAAGCAGGCAGCATCTACATAATTTTATATGTGATAGTGACATTTTCTGTCAAATGAGTTATTTGTATATACATATATATATATATATATATATATATATATATATATATATATATATATATATATATATATGAATTCAGTGTATACAATTATATGTTATGTTTAGCAGGAACAAAGGACCGTCAGGCATGGCAATTCTGGCAAGTCTCCTGACAGTAATTGTTAGATATGTTGCATCAAGGGACTAAAGGGAGTAGCAACTAATAGTCAATTAGATCAGTAAAGGACTTTCAGCTTTGCTGGAACTGAATATTTCTACAGCATCATGAACCAATACACAAGAAAGTCTCATAGGTCTGGTTAGCAAACTAGACGTGTTGTCCCGGCTAACAGCCATACTGAACATCATTGAGATGTTGAACAGGTGGATATGCAAAAAATCCACCAATGTAGTTTAAATTATGGTGTTACTGTGGTCAATGATGTCTTGGATTGATGGACACAGCTAGTGTGTGTGTGTGTGTGTGTGTGTGTGTGTGTGTGTGTGTGTGTGTGTGTGTGTGTGTGTGTGTGTGTGTGTGTGTGTGTGTGTGTGTGTGGCACACGCACGATTTGCCGTAACAGGGAAATGACTCATTTGTTCAGATTGTTTTTGCAGCTGTAGGTTACAAGACGACAGGTATCATCATGATGGCTGACTTCCAGGTTCAGGTGTGTGTGGGGCAGAATCCAGTCACACCTTTATGTAGTGCCTTGTGGTAACAGTTGTTATTAACGCCGGCAAACTTGACTAAAAAGGCATTTGGTCGTGTAGTATATGTTCTGACCTTGATGTCAGTTGCTGTGTGTACATTATACCGTTTCCACTGCAGCGGTCTTGCATGCCCTCGGTGTGTATCAGCTAGTGCGAAAGAACAGTGGGTAAAGAAAGTGGGAGCATTGTGACTATCATTGTTAGCAACGACAGAAGAGGTGTTGCAGTGAACCGGAAAAACCCTTAGGTTCTAAGAACTAAAAAGGTTCAAACTGAGAATTGTGTTGGTCTAAGTGAGACAAATGGTTCAGAAGGACTGTTCATGATGTTGATGAATGTAGGATCCTGCACCCTGGGAGACCAGTACCTTGAGTAGGTCAACCTGTTAAGTGTAATGAAGGTGTTGGATTGTGTTGGATTGTAGTATTATCATTGCTTGAAAGAAATCTGGGGAATTTTGGAAAGCAGTTTTTTCAAGAATTATTTCTTGTAGATTGAAGTTTGATAGGTGCGTTGTATTGACGATATCGTTTTGAGACAGAACCAACAAAGTCTCTGTTGTGATGTTTCAGTTTCGCACTCAGCAGATTGCTCGACGGACCACAAATTGCTTTGAGCTCAACTTAACAATCAATCTCAGACAAGAAATAAAAGATTGAGGTAAAGAGACATTAAATGTTAATGCTTTACAATACCTAACTGTGCAAAATGACTACAACACTCTTGCTCATTGTCAAGCAATGGTATGAGATGATGGGAAATGAGAAGTGGGATGTGATTAAGAGTAGTTTCTACCAGGCTGCAAGAAGTCTTGGCTGTGACTCACATACAGCCTGATTGCTTTGCAGTAAATTACACGGCGCTACAATTCTTGATCACAAAGCGCATGCAATCATCTGTTTGCAAGATGACTTGGTACAACCATCACAGTGGTTGCTAGTGGTATGTAGTCAAGAGAAAAGCCATGGTTGCTGCAATTTAGACAAGCTAAGAATTCCTGGATTCAGCAGAAGGCACGGCAGATTGAGCAAAACTTGATAGAGGACTGGCAGGAGAACTGCCCTTGGAGGGCAATCAGAGAGATCCTACTGTTACACAGGCCTGTAGGAAACATTTGAAAAGTGGTCCAGCCTAACTCGCTAAGAGGGTGTGGTCCATTAGTGCAAGAGAACAGTCTTCCAGCCTACTATAGGTACATAATCTATTGTACAACGGATTGTTGAATAATTACTCTCATTTGCCAACAATTACTGTAGTATACAGCCTACGCAATGACCTCAGTCTCCTGGGCAGCATAAATAGCAATTCAAGATGCTAGAATTTACTTTCGTTTCAACTATGAATATATTATATATTTAATCACCTGTATTTTCAATCAGAAGTTTCAGGCAATGTCGACTGTCCAAAGTCCAGTTTCTGTATGTTAAAAGTACCCTGGCAAACTGGACTGACCAGACTGCATGCATATGTGGTTCCTGCGGCTCTGAATTAGGCCTCTGGTAAAAGTTCACCTTAGTAAAAAGTCCTACGGCCCTGGTACTACAACCAACACTTTCCAACATGATCAGAAAGGAAAGTGGCCAGTCTTACTCAGGTAAGAAAGAGACACTGTAGAGATGAATAATCATTTTCATACTGTGCTCAATTTGCAAAGCAGACACATTATGTCTGTCATTCAATCAGCAGAGCAATATCGGATCCGTGGTAGCTATAGAAAGACCACCTTCAGGAGATGAACTTTTTAATGATGCTGCTAACTTAAGTGGCAACAAAACTAATGACAAAACAGAATCGTGCCAGAAATGGTAAACTGTTTGCTAAAGTCATTCAAAGACGACTACAAAATGCTTTTTGAAGGACATTCTCTTAGACTCCCAGTGCGTCTGTTGGTCTGGAAGAGTCACATCATTCAATTCCCAGGGATTCTTTTTGGCTGGTTAGCAAAAGTACTATATGGCATTCACTAGTGTTGGGGCTAGTGTGCATCCTTGTCTCAGACCTTTTTGGACACTAATTTTCTCTGTAGATCCATCACTTACTACTTCTTCTGCCGCTATGCTATCATGGAATGACTTCACCAGATTCAAGAACACGTGAAATGCCATACTTGTGTAAACCAGCCAAAGAGCATGAAGTTATCGCGTAATGGCATAGAGGCAGAAGAGATAGTATAAGTAGTGGATCTACAGTAAAAATTAGTGTACAGCCTGTGCTACAATTCAGTCATTCTGGAATGGAGACTACATTGTCAAAATCTAGGTCTTGAAGTACTGTAGCAATGTAATGGTAAGTTGATGGAAGAGAGAACAAGATTGTCATCTCGGACGTTTGTGACTGAGCTCTTGTTTGCATATGACGTTGCTGCAGTAAGTACAACAATAGCGGAAATCGAAGAGGTGATAAGGTACCAGAAGCATGCAGACTGAAAAGGAGCATCAAGGAAACCAAGTTACTAGTGGCTGGAGCGCAATCATAGGAAGAATGAGTGAGACTATGCCTATTGTCATTAAAGGTTAAACCATAGAAGTTGTCATCGATTTTAAATACTTGGGTTCGCTAATTGAATGGCAAGGAGAAGTTAACAAAGACATAGAAGAAACGATTGGAAAAGCTTCCAGTGCCTTGGAATGTTGAGATCTCCTACCATTAAGGACAGAAACTTGTCCATTGAGACAAAGAGACAAAGCTGTACTTCTCTGAACAGTCTCTGTGCCTCAGCATTGCACCAAACAGGACACAACAAGACGCTAAGAGACGTTTGATGATCGATGCCTGAGGAGGAGCCTTGATGTGTTTAATAAAATTCCATGATTCAGCTACACTACTAATGCTCAAGTAAAGTCAACATTTGGAATGTCCGAGACCTGAGAATGACAGATGATAGAATTTCAGAGAGTGTTCTTTTGGGCTGGCTATCAAACAAACGTTCAGCGTATGGCTTAAAACTGTGAATGCGTGTATTGGGGATGTTTCTTTGCAGACATGATGATAATCTTAGATTTTGTTACATATGTTTGTATTGGGTTTCTCAGAGGTTAGTTTCAGGAAGATTCTCACTGTTTTTGTAGAGGAGACTTAATCTTAGTCAAGTTACAAGTCTTTAGTTACTATTATATCTTAAATGTTTTTCGACATTGTAATTAGTATCTGTATAGGACACTATGTATGGCCCGTGCTTACCACCGCCAGTTTTAGAAGTTGTTGCAAAATGTGAGTTACATACTGGTATGGACAAGTAGGTTCATTTTTACATTAACTGTGTATTCTGGCTGTAGTTGACAGAGATGGTGGCGGTGAGCCAGATACAGACGATTATAAGTCATCCTATAAACCTTCCAGTAAGTCATCGAAGTTCACCAAGAAGGTCAGCACAATCAATGTATCTAGTGAAGAGCACTGGTGATTCAAGTGTGCTATTGATTACATGCTTTTTTCTAGAAGAAACACAAAAAGAATAAGAAACGGAAACGAAGAGAATGATTATGCTATTGTATATGCTAAGGGTGTGGTATATAATCTACTTCTACATCTCGTGTACTGAGTTAGAAGTGTAAAAGAAAGGAAAACTACAAATGCAAACGCTATGTTGCTGAAACATGTCGTCCACCAGGAGCTTATATACTTGAGAAGATGGCAAAGATTGTACTTGTCTCGTGTGAGATCATCCCAATGGCTTGTAGTTAGCTTTGCTGTCTGGCTATCTAGCTATCTGCTCTGCTGCCTGTCTGTCTCTCTGTCTGTCTTATTTCACTATTGAACACAAAAAGCAAATTTTACAAGAACACTATAGGTAAAAACTGCCAAGCTAAATGTCCATCTACTGAGACATACAGATCGAATTATACTAAAACTCTAATGAATGATGTTCTGAATGTCTCTTTCATTGTCGTCCAATTCTTCATTTCCCTCTGCAATTCTTCTAAGCTTTTTCATTATTACATTGGAATTGGACTTCTGAAGGCATATTAATAGTCTCTCTCTCCATTGTCCTCTAAACTATGCTTCACTTGATCCACTTTCTACATATCTCAATCTCTTGACCAGCTGGTTCAAATAAGAGTCTGCCTTTTCTCCCCAACAACCAATGTTCAAAAATCAAAGGAATGAAAGTACCTTTGCATGACCCTGGATGCTTGATTTGAATATTTATTTAGTTTTTCTCCTCTCTTTTTGCAGCTGCAAATCTATCCTCTCTCGATGCTCTTACCACTGTGTCGCTATTGAATGGGTGTGCCAGAGAGAAATTGTGTTTGACATTGGCACCTGTTCCTGAATCATGCTATGATGTCTGGTCTGTCTTCACTGTGTGTATATTGATTCTTAGGTTCTTTTTTTATGATGCAGTTGCAAGTCCCTGAGACACTGACACCACTCTGCCAAAAGATTATTGTATCCCACACAGGTCCTCTACCAAGCTTACAAGTGAGGAGATGGTAACATCATCATCCAGTTCCCTGCCACAGTTACTATGTGTTACACAAGAATTGAAAGGCATCGATTGTCCTAGTCTCAGAAAAGCCGCTATCTGAAATTCATTCTTATTCATTGCAAACTTTTCTGAAGTAGGGACTGATTCTAACCAAGCTCCTGCTCTTCCTTCTAGCGATCGTAACCTGGCAGCATCTCTAGCACCTTTTGCATCATCTAAGATCAAATCTGCCTTTAGTTTGTCGATTCCTTGAGTAATTCGTTGCTGAACCTTCACAGGATTTAAAGACAAATCACAAAGATTTGAAGCATTTCCCAAATTGTCATTCAAAGATGGAGACAACGGTAATGACAAAAAAGCTGAGTTTAAGTGATATGCCAATAATTGAGATGGTAGTTCTAGGTCTGTTGAGTGAATAGTATCAACAGATTCTTGCAAACTTGGGAAGCGGAAAGGTAACTCATGAATACTGTGAGGCCAATTTGCTACAAAGGCAATGCTTGATGACTCTTCCGTTGATATCAATCCAAAACCTCCATGCTTGATTTTGGAGTAGGTTGTCTCCATTTGCACTCATCGATTGACTCTGACTTCAAAATATCGGTAAATGTAGTTCTAGTCATTTCATCATGGATCTTTGCAGCAGGTTGAAGATACTTGGTACATGACAATCTAGCTAGGTGGTTTATCCTGGTACATGACAATGTCGCAAAAGTATTAGTGCACTCTGTGAATCATCCAATTCAGTTAACTTTGTGCATAGATCTTGGCCAGACTTAGAAATCTCAACGCAGTTTGACTCCACATACCTGGACTTCCAATTGGTGTTCCTAGTACTTCTCTGTCATCAAGTACCACTGGAATCTCAACCTGGCTATCAAAAGACCCACTTGGACAATAGAGCTCACACTCTCTATCACAAATAGCTGCTTTGATATCTGATAAAACAGACATACAGCAATTTGATGGTCCTAATACATAGATGTCATCAAGGTAAGCCAGGATGGTTACATTAGGATGTTGCTGCTGTAGCAAAAGGAGATTTGGATGGATTGCTGTAGGAAAGAGAGCTGGTCCCAATGGGTCCACCTTGATGAATTCCTTCCTCTGACTGATGGTGACAACAGATTGATTTTTAGTGTATATCAGAGATGATGGCTTTGAATACATTTGATGTACGTGAGCTACATCCCAGGAAAACATTCTTCCATGAGGTACTTCCTTTTGATAGAGTTGAGAGCGTTACTGACATCTGATCCATAAGCAGCTGTATATGGTGAGTCAGCAACTCTGCTCCTCCAGCTGTTGCCACTCCATGTTGTATGGGGCTGAAGTACTCTGAGAAAGATGATCGTTCCTGTAAACATATTACCCTAGCTGTAATCCTCCTAGGGTTAGTCTCCTCAATTGCTATTTGACAAACATCTCCATTAGCTTTCGGAAGAGCTAGAAGTCGAGATGCTGACAACAAAGGGATAATGTTAGATGGAACGTTACCCTCAGCAATGAGAATCAAAAGTAGAATGATTGTCTTGCATGAACTTGAACTGTTGGTACCTCCATCCAGATGGACTACAACTTGAGCCTCTTGGGAGCTTTCCGCAAAACTTCGCTTACACTAGATTTTTGTCAGGATGGTTTGTTGTTTGTCATCACAACAAAGATCTTGTAAAGGAGAAAATCGAGAAGGATGTTTTGATTCAATTTTTGTATAGTCTCATCAGTGGCTGGAGCTAAGCCTTGACTTGTTAGAAGCGTAACAGCTTTTGACTAGCCTTAGAGCTACCTTCATTTCTGGTCAACTTTAGTAGATCCTGGATGCGGTAGTAATTCTGGTCTACTTAGCTGAATTAGCTCTTCCCAGTAGAAGTCCAGGAACCTCATGTGCACAGCTGTCTCCTTCCGGCCGTCTGTCTATCTGTCTGTCTGTCTGTCTGTCTGAATAGCTATCTATCTCTCTGTCAATTTCATTTATTGAAACACAAACTCTACGTTACATTTCTAGCAATAAATACAATCAATCTGAGTTCAGCTTTAGTTTAATGCAAACTACTTTGATAGTCTCTATTGTGTATGTCCTCATCTACTTCACCAGGGAAGACACGTGTCAGCTTGCGGAGGATGTCTGTATCTCTGTCTGTCTGTCTGTCAAATACATATATTTTTCAAATCCAAAGAAATTTCCATCAAGAGCTTAAAAGCTAGTCTCTAAGTAAAGTTCCTCTAAATCAACAACAAACACTTAAGGCTACAACAGATGACCCCATAGGGGGAGCAGAATACATTTAACCACTTAGTTTAAAACAAATTGATATTCGTCAAGGACACTGCAGATTTTTGTCCAGGTGAAATTACTGCCATCTTCCTAGAGATCACATTTGCATTGCATTGCTGCAGCTTGATCGAAAATCGTCGTCTCCAGTGTGTCTTGAACTCAGCAATGTTAGATCGTCCATTGTCATCCCTCCACAAAGCAGAGAGGACCCTCGAGTACTCAGACGCTTTCTCCCCCAACGGCCAAAATGTTCGAATACAAGAGGCACGACAGTTGGCGATTATCCACCAGGTAGTCGTTCCTGGGCGTACTTGTTTTCCTTGATTTGCTCCCTTCTCATTGCCGCGCTTCCCCCAGTTGTAGCTGCACGAGGTAAGATGTCTGATGCCCATGGGTGAGCTAGTGCCACGTCTAACTCAACGTTAGATCCTGTCTCCAAGTCATAAACTAGGATGTCAGGCCGATTGTTTGAATGTGTGTAGCGGTCCCTAGGCTCACACTTGTGGGGCAGATGAACTGAACTCAGGCACTCGGACCATACTGACATCATCGAATCGTGGGTCCACACAGGGCCACCACCGTTCTTGCATGTTAGGAGGTGGATTCTATCTGCGTCAGAGCCCTTTATATCTAAAGTTCGACCACAATCGCACTTGTTGACCCACTCAGGAAAGGAGACAGGAATCCCTAACCTCATTGAAGCTGCTGAAATAAAATTATTGCGTGATAGCGCAAACTTCTTTGAGGAAGGTACAGCACTGAGCCAAGCCCCAGCTCCCTTTCCCTGCAGAGACAGCAGACGTGCAGCGTCTTTTTGAGATGAACTGTCAATCAAAGCATTAACTGTAATCTGGTTGTTAGTATCTGTCAATCTGTGGAGTTTCTTTGTGTTAGATACCACCTCTGACAGATCCTTGTCATCATCCAATAGTTGATCCAATTGATAACCAATGCTTCTCTTCTCCTTGCAATTTGATAAAAGAGTCCTGACATGATCTGCCAGGGAAGAGAACCGGTTCGGTAACTCCTGCAGGGAATGACCCCAGCTGGATAAAAAGGCAAAATGGGAGACAGTTTGCAACAGTGTCATTCCGAACCCACCAAGACGTATGGGGAGTGTTGCTTGCTCCCATTGTCTAGCTGTTAAATCTCTGGTACCGATCAAAGTTGTAAAGCACTTTTTAGTCAGTCGATCATGAATAGTGGCAGCAGGTTGCAAGCTATCCGGGCAAACTCCTCTAGCCAAATGGTTGAGTCGGTTTGCATGGCAATATCTCAGAAGAAGCATTGCTCCCTGAGGCTCATTCAAGTCAGGTAACTGCTGGCAAAACACATTGCCAGAGTTTGCGACGTCAATACAGACATTTGAGATGAAGTCATGGCGGCCAATAGGAATCCCAAGAATCGTAGTTCCTGTGTGGGAAATAGCGATATCTGTTGACAGTAAATCTGGTACTGCTGAAGGCAATGGGCAGTACAGCTCACACTTCTTGTCTTGAATTTGAAGTCCGACATTGCCAAACTCTTGCTTTAAGGATGCAAAAGCGTCGAGCACATTGAGTGATGATCCAACCAGGAAGACATCATCCAGATAAGCAAGGACAACAATGTCTTGGAACTTGCATTGTATGGTAGCCAGAATGTTGTGAATACCTAATGAGAAGAGCACTGGCCCAAGGGGTCCCCTTGATGGATGCCTTCCTCAGATGACAGCACCATTGAGACATTATCCATTAGGTAAACTAAAGGATTGGACCCAGAATACATTTCCATCACGTGGTTTGCAATCTCAGAAAAGATGACAAAACTTGTGACATCACTTGGCCTCTGTGAATGGAATTAAAAGCGTTTTTGCGTCAGTCTTTAACACTACCCAGTCCTTGTTTTCCTCCAGCAGCAAAAGGACGTGATGGACAAGGAGGTCTACGCCTCCCTTGGTTGCTACCCCATGTTGAATTGGTGAAAAATACTCAGAGAGTTGGTCTTTCAGCTGTAAGCAGATAGACTTGGCAGTAATCCACCTCAGGACTTCGCCAATTGCAATGGGCCTCACATCACCATTAGGCTTGGGTAGGGCTACTAAGCAGGCAGACGACAGCAATGTTGAGATTGATTTTGGAATTTCTCCTGATGCGATGCAGGAGCACACAGTATGCAGATATCGGGCAATTGCTGCATCAGACACCAGAACTCGTAAATGCTCATATCGCCAACCAGAACGGCCGCAGCCAGAGCCTCTCGGTAACTTTTGTATGCTGTGCAGGAAAAGCTGCATGGAAAGAGATATGGTTTCTTCGTTCAAGATTGCTTCAGGCAGGGCAGATGATCTCTTTGGGTGTTTGCTTGCTAGTATCTCTGTAGTTTCCTCTGTGGCTGGTGCTAACCCTGAACTTGTCAGAATACGAGATGCCCTGGACAGTTCCCCACACTTGATCAATTTCACAGCCGCTCTCTTGACTTGATCTCTACCACAGACTGATTTGCTTCTCACCGCAGAACTGTCCAAAGAGAGTAGTTGTTGCCATTTAAACCGCAGGAACTGCTCATATGTGGCAGCAATGACAGACGACCTTGCCCTGCCCCCTCTTTTGGGTGACCCAAAAATCATCCTGGGCAGGAGATAAAGCAACTTCCACTCCCCTTCATTAGATGGATCCTCAAAGATTTTCTTGAGAGGCACTGTGCAGCAATCCAAAAAACGAAACTTCATTGCGGGCTTGATGCAACTGATTATTTGAGCGGGGACCGCTTTCAAGATATCATCAGGCGACAGAGATTGAATGAAATCCCATGCTTGAGACTCACAGCTCCCGTGAGGGTTCAGACCAATAGTCTCCTTCTGACGATCGGCTGACAAACACGTGGCGGCGCCATCTTGATTGACACGAACTCTTCCTGCGGAAACCACAGGATTGCCAGCCCCTGCATGACTTCTTCTTGCATTGTGACAGATGCTGTCCAAGCTTCACGAACCATTTCCCGCAGAACTGACAACAGGAAAGGCCCAGTCGATCACAAAATCTCTCCGGAACTTCGTCGCTATCGTGGGCCTGACGAATGTGGTGAAGGACCCGTTGGATTGTACCTCTCACTGAACAAGACGGGATAGGACATGCTTCCATGCAAGATTTGACCTAGTATACGCTTTACGATCCAAACGAAACAAGCCTATCTTATCAGTCAAAAACCGTCAGGAAAGACAGTCAACACCATCTAACATCCGGGCCGTCTCCCTGTCTGTCTGTTTGTCAATACATATATTTCAAACATTGAACTATTTATACACCATCTAAGCAAGCAACTAAATCATACCCAAGCCAATGTTAGTCTGTCTGTCTGTCTGTCTGTCTGTCTGTCTTTTATTTTTTACATCAAAGTATGATACAATTCTGCAAAGAACTACAGTAGTACAACTAGACTAATGTTCATTGAAAGCTAACATTACAGCAAACTAAAACACTTATATAGACTAATGAGGAAAAAATTAGGTGCTGAGAGAGTCAGGCCTCTCAGACCTACTGCATAACATGCTAAGTTTCTTTGATATAACTTGAACATTACACTTCTGTAATTGTACAGAGAATCTTTTCCTTCAAAAGTCTAAAAATTCTGCATCATTAGGTCTTCCTGCTTCATCTGATGAAAAGACTGCCAGTTTCTGCAAAAATTTTCTCGCCTCTTCTCCCCGTGATCCAAAATGTTCGATAACCAGTGGAACGACTTTGACTACTGAGCCTCCAGGCAGTTTGTGTTGTTTGTACTTGGCCATCTTTCTGGTTTCTGTTTGATTAGCTGCCTCAGCAGAGCTTGGGAAAACATCTGAGCTCCAAGGGTGTGCCAACGAGATGTCAAGATCAAGATTAGAACCGTCTGTCTGTCTGTCTGTCTGTCTGTCTGTCTGTTTGTCTGTCTGTTTGTTTGTCTGTCTGTTTGTTTGTCTGTCTGTCTGTTTGTCTGTCGGTTTGTTTGTCTGTCAATCCATGTATTTTGTTAATTAATTAAAGCAATCACTATAATACATCAATTGCAAGGCATTTTTCTAATATGTTCAACAACTAAAACTAGAACTACAATTAGACCGATAACAATGACAAAACAGCAAGAAAAAGTAGCAACTATCAGATTTTAGTCAATGCCTAAAATACTGGGAGCTGTAATCATTGCAGATCCTTTCAACATCAAGTCCAGACAACTTCAGAATCACTCGATTGGGCATTGCATCTCTGTAATTGATTTGAGAAGCATTTCTTTCAGATTGGGCTGACATAGTTCATTGGTGGATTTCTGTGCTATAAAGTCCTGAGATATTTTCTTGCCTCTTCCCCCATCTCCTAAATGTTTCATTACAGCAGGAATCGTGTTCACTTGAGCTCTCCTTCAAGCAGTTTCTCCTGTATTGTACTTTTCCTCTTTTTCCTCCCTACGTTTTGCTGGTGCTTTATCGACATCTGAAAACTTTAACAGGAGAAAAACATGACAATACCAGTAATGGGAAAGTGATGGGAATTACAGTAAATCCCATTAAGTTCCCACTAATGGGAAAAGAACACTTCCCATTAATGGTTATTGGACCTAATTCCCATCAATGGTATTTGAAACACGCGTTTCCCATTAATAAGTGTTCTATTTTCCAATTATACAATGAGAAAAGATTGAAGCAGTAGCGTAGTGTCCATTAGATGGGATCACTTATTTTCATCCATGGGATATTGATGAAAACTACTCTTACCATTTATGGTTATATTAGATTCTCCTAATGGAATTATTTCTTTCCCATGAATCAAACTGAGTAAACCATTGATGTACTCTATTGTTTGTACCTATTTTATATTCCATTAATGTAATTATTTTTTCCTGCGTGGAATCAACAAAAACCATTGATGGAAACTGTAATTTCCAGTCATTGGCATATTAATGAGAATAATACATCTTTTCTTGGTATTAGCATTATAGCAAGGGAGAAGTCTATTCACTTCACAGTGTAGCATTGCTGTGGCAATCAGAGTCTAATCCTGTGATTGCTTGCAAGTTTGCTTCTTTCATCTCATATCTAGCAAGAACTGATGATCGAGTTAATGTCTGTTATCTTGTGCACATTAAATCTAACACATTCTGACATGTAAATAATAACTTCCCTAGCATATACCTCTTGTGTTTGCTTGCAGTTTTAAACAAATTAAGTCTCCCCTAGGCTTGAGACTGGCTCGATCGAGAGTCTAGGCTTCCCCCGCTGGAGATCTCCTGTACATGCGCGCGTAGTGTCGAATGCGAATTTTGACTATTAATTAACTAAATGACAAACGAGGACGAGTAGAGTCTAATGTCAATTATCGGACACTCCCCAATATCGGACACTGGCGTACGAAGATTTCTTGTATCTAAGGCATGAATGTAGAGAGTAGTCACACGGTAACACGATGTGCTAGATTCAGCTTGATCACTTGGCGTATTGCTGTTCACGGTGACAAAATAGAACTTCCGCTGCTTTTCCCGTATATCGGACACGCCCATCAAATATCGGACAGCCGCAGGATTTTGCTTTCGACGGTACCACAGTTCACTGTCTGCACCTTGAAATAATAGGTACATGTCTCTTCTACTCGCAGTGATAACAGCAGATCGGCAGCTTTACACGTTGCTCTTCAGGAAGCTCAAGAAGAGGGGTGCATGGGTCTTGTGCTCTAGTATCGGACACTCGAGTTTGCTTGATGCGAGTGCAAATAGGCGAGAACCGCGATGAATTGTGTTAATACTGACTGTAGACGTTTTGTAAATGCCCCACGAGCATCAAGAGCCTTGACTCGTCTCTGTATTGAAAGAATTAGCTAGATATGGCCGTCCACAAACAAATGAATGAATCTACAGGTGCTAAACTGAGAACATTTATAGCCCTCCTTCATCTAGCACGTCCTGAACATCGCCATCGTTCGCAAACAAATGAATCTAGACACGGCGGTAGTAGATAGCCTCGCGCGGCCAGACTCTACCGTCGCGTCATATACACGTCGCCTTGTCACCTAAAAACACTGCTTTTGCGATCGTAGTTGTCTATTCCGCGTCTATATTGACCATACATGCATCATAGGCGTCATTTCAAGATCTACTTTTCTCTCCAAATACTTCTTTTGTTTGATACGGAGACGAGTCAAAGACTTTCCGTGCTTGGTGGGCATTTAGTAGACGTCTGCAGTCAACACTAACACAATTCTTCACGGTTCTCGCCTATATTGCACTCGCATCAAGCAAATCGGGTGTCCGTTAATAGAGAACAAGACCCGCCCCTCTTCTTGAGCTTCCTGCATGAAGAGTAACGTGCAAAGCTGCCGATCTGTTGTTATCACTGCGAGTAGAAGAGACATGTACCTATTATTGCTGAGCGTAGCGAGGCTTCTAATCCGGGTCGCACAACAGAAATGGGCGTGGTCCAATATGGGTCTCCATCGACCTTTTGGTATATATATATATATATACCAAAAGTTCGATGTGTGTGTGTGTGTGTGTGTGTGTGTGTGTGTGTGTGTGTGTGTGTGTGTGTGTGTGTGTGTGTGTGTGTGTGTGTGTGTGTGTGTGTGTGTGTGTGTGTGTGTGTGTGTGTGTGTACACAAATCTCAAATTTCTCCTCCCCACGACCACGTTTCATGATAGGACCTACCTTAAAAAATCGTTTCCGTGTCCGACTACAGATGAGTCTAAGAACGATTCGTGCAAGTGCCAAACCACGAAGAAAATGCTTTATGAAGTTTCGTCGCCCATCCTTTTGTATTGTAGCTAGGGACTGTGTGTACGTGACAACCAAGAAACACCTTCAGAAGTTGAATGCCACCTATAGTCAACTATTCACACGTCCCATACAATCAATCCTTTACTACACTGTGCTGCATCAACACTGTTGATAGTCAATGTTTGCTGATATCAATTTCTATGTCAGTAAATACCATACCACTGTCGTTACAACGGAACTGAGTACATACCTAGACTGTACATTTCAATTGTCTTGATCTCGATCGCAAACCACGACTACCTATACCATGCCTATATACGTAATCTAAACTACTAGGAAGTTTGCATGTTTACTTCCATGACAGCTAGGGTTTCAACAAATACGTATTGTCTAGCTAGGACTCGGCGTTTCAGTAGAAGGCCTGAAAACTCAGTTGGACGTGTTACTCACAACAACTAGTTTCAAGGTGCAGACAGTGAACTGTGATATCGTCGAAAGCAAAACCCGGCGGCTGTCCGCTATTTGATGGGCGTGTCCGATATATGGGAAAAGCAGCGGACGTTCTATTTTCACCGGCGTGAACAGCAATACGCCAAGTGATCAAGCTGAATCTAGGACGCCGTGTTACCGTGTGACTACTCTCTCATTCATGCCTTAGATACATGAAATCTTCGTCTGGTTTCCGTACGCCAGTGTCGATATTGGGGAGTGTCCGATAATTGATATTAGACTCTACTACGCTAGCTACAAGACCAGCACGGAGACTCAGGGATAAGTCAGTTCAGTCCATTCTTTCTATTGTACAATCGTTTTCCAAGAAACGCATGCAGTTATTACGTCATGCAGCCTTTGAGGATCGTGATGGCGAAAAAGATGATAATTATCTAAGACAGGGATATATTGTTGTGACACTCATGCAGTTACTGCATGATGTTTTATTTGGCACGTAAATGACACTTTTCTCTAATTTTCAATAATTTTAAATTATTTTAACTTCCAATTCATCGTGTTCCGCGTTTCATCTTATACACTGGTATGAAACGCGGAACACGATGATATACGGATACCAGTGTACAAGATGAATCGCGGAACACGATTAAGTAGAAATGGAACACAATGAAGTGGAAGTTAAAATAATTTAAAAATGTTGAAAATTAGAGAAAAGTGTCATTTACGTGCCAAAGAAAACATCATGCAGTCACTGCATGAGTGCCACAACAAAACAGAAGAAGCAACTAACACCGGTGTAGGAAGCCGGGGATGGGGACTGAAGCCCCCGCGCTCATTGTATACGTAAAGGATTGAAATTTGTGTGCCGGTGACTTTTGCAAATCTGTGTAAGGCCCGGCAAGCGAGGTAGCTAATGGCGCAGAGGCAGAGACAGATTGAGTCCTATTTTTCTGATCAAAGTTCTAGTACCTCATACACAGCAGTCGTCTGCAGCAGCAGGATCGTTAGAGTAATCTTGTGACTCGCCAGACGCATCTGCAGTTGCTCTGCCGTCTGAATCATGTAGTTGCAAACTATGAGTCACTAGAAGAATCGATTACTAACGACATGAGAGCCAGAAAACGCGTGTCAATTAACTGTACGTCGCACGTCGGCTGCGAAGAGAATACGAGACAACAGAGCTGAAGAAACAGCCAATAGCCGCGAGTTGAGACTAGCCATGAACAATGACAGAACAGCCAGAGCGAGAGAACTAAAAACGCCAGAGCAGCGGCAAGCAAGAATGTCTGCCAACAGAGAAATAACCGCAAGAGCACGACAACAAGAGACACCAGAGCAGCGACAGGCAAGACTGTCTGCTAATAGAGAAGGCACTGAACAAGCACAACAAAAGGAAACGCCAGATCAGCGACAGGCAAGACTTACCAACAGTTGAACGATGGAAGAGAGAGCTTTTACTACGACCCTTCGATTTACAGCGGACATGCTGATGTACAGATTGGAGCAATGTCCAGAAGTGTCAGGATTGCCATGCCCTAAAATGGGTCGGCGAATTCCGGGAATGTGCTGCTGAAATGAGAAAGTCAATTTTCCTCTTATCTCAAACATTTCCGAGCCGCTAAAATCTTTGCTTCTCTTAGAGAATCACAAATCAAAGGAATTGGTTAATAACATCAGAAAATACAACTCTGCGTTCCAGATGACAAGATTTGGATGTACGGAGAGAGTCTTATGGAGAGAGTACGGAGAGATTTATGCCCACCTTTAAAGTTCAGGGCCAGGTTTATCACAGAATCGGTGCCATGCAACCTCAGTCAGGAGAAACCCACAGTTTCTGCAAATCTATTTTATGTGTGATGAACAAGAGCAAGCTGAGAAACAATGCAGAGCTGTGCCTGGAGTGAAGATTGACATCATTTTGTCTCTTCAGGTGATACTTCACAACGTAAGCAACTATGTGGCAAGCTTCAAGACTGCCCTAGAGAAGATGGACCTAGCTACCAGAGCACCGCATAGTAATTCGACCAGACAACGCTCCAACCATTGAATATCCAAGACGATGTAACACTCCACTGAGAGATGAAGTTGCGTTAGCCAACAGTTCAACAAGCGTGACATTGTTCTGCAAAGGCGCAACGACCAGCTTCAACGAGCCGCTGAACCCACAGATCCTACGATGCGCTTCAGTACCCGCTACTCTTTTGTCGCTGTGAAGATGGATATAATTTCGAACTGCGTCAAGTTGACCCAAGAACAGGTTTGTCTACCAACAAGAAAGTATCCGCCATGGACTTCCACGCCTACAGAATCATGGTTTTTAGTCGATATGCACGCTAAGGTCGAGGAAGTACGCCACAATCAGAGCAAATTGCGAGTCGACAGCTACATCCACCTAAAGGATGCTCTCACCCAGAATAGCCAAGGAACTGACGGAGCAGTCATTCTTCCATCTTCTTTCACCAGTGGTGCCAGGTACTGCACATGCATAAGAAAACTCAAGATGCTATGGCGTATGTCAGAAGTACGGCCGTCCTGACCTGTTTATAACTTCTACATTCAACCCTTCTTGGCCGGAGATAAAAAAAATTAGCTGATGAGAGGACAAACATCCCAGGACAGACACGACCTTCTGGCCAGAGTCTTCCTCCTGAAGTTTAAAAAGCTAATGGAATTGCTAATCAACGGTGCTATCTTTGGCACAACACGCTGTCATGTTCTCCATCGAGTGGCAAAAGCGGGGCCTTCCCCATTCGCATATTCTGGTGACACTGGCTTGAAGAGAAATTCCACCCTGCTGATGTCGACCCTATTATTAGTGCAGAGATACCCAACCCCGAAGAAGACTCAGTGCTCTACAACATCATCAAGAAGCACATGATCCACGGGCCATGTGGTGCACTAAACCGAAATTCACCATGCATGAAAGACGGCAAGTGTACAAAACGATATCCAAAAGAGCTTCTCCAGGATACTCAGACAGGGCACAATGTGTACCCACTTTACCGCAGAAGAAGGGCGGGAGATGGTGGCTTTCCAGCGAAAGCGACAGTCTCAGGTTGCAGCGAAGTGGAAATTGACAACAAGTGGGTGGTCCGCTATTGCCCTATCATGTCAAAGATATTCAATGCATACATTAATGTTGAGTACTGCAATACAGTGAAATCGATCAAGCACATATGTAAATACGTCAACAAAGGTAGTGATCAGGCAGTATTTGGGGTTGAACGGCAAGGAATGAAAAGGAATCAGGTTTCAAGGTACGAGATTGGAAGACACACCTGCAGCAGTGAAGCAACATGGCGTATTCTCGACTTCCCGATTCATCAGCGGTACCCATCAGTGCAGCATCTGAGTGTTCACTTGGAGAACGGTCAACGTGTGTATTTCAATGAGGCTAATATAAGAGAGAAGTTAAGCAACTGCCCAAGACCACCTTGAAGAATTTGCAAGGACCGTACTGTACTGTGATGTGCCACAGTATTACCGATGGGATAAGACCAGCAAGATGTAGAAGCGACGTATCCAGGGCATGCAAGTGGAGGGCCATCCCGGAGTCAAGTCCTGTGATACTATTGGTAGAGTATATACTGTCCATCCCAGCGCGTTTGAATGTTTCTGCTTGCGCCTTCTACTTCACGTTGTTAAAGGACCAGCATCTTTTAGAGATCTGCGAATAGCCGATCAAAGGGAATGTGCAACATTCAGAGAGGCATGCTCTATGAGAGGTCTTCTTGATGACAACGGTCACTGAAATGCAACCTTTCATGAAGCTGCCGTCAGTCGTTCTCCATGCATGCTGAGAACCCTCTTCAGTTTTATGATTGTTACATGTGGGCTTGGCAGCCCAAGGAGTCTGTGGAACACACACAAGGAGAGCTTGGCAGAAGATATACTGCTGCAGGTGAGACCACTTTGTGATCTATGTACAGTATAAAATTTCCTGTACAATGTTTGCATACTAATATTTTCTATTTGCGTGGTTTGCAAGGTATAAATACGCCATCAGAATCCTAGCGCACAAGTTTACTTTAATGACGACATCTTCAATAAAGCACTGATCCTATTAGAAAACAAGATTCTCAGTTTAGGAGGTAAAGATCTCCAAACGTATGGTATGCCGACTCCTCAACGATATCAGCAGGTGCGCATATCCAGGGACCTGATACGAGAGACGAGCTACAACCAAGAAGAACTAGCAAGGTACATTTTTCGAGCAATGAGTCCCTGTTAGTCCCTGACCAATCCGCTGGCTATCAGATTATGTTACAAAAGGTGCAAACTGGATCTGGTGGTATCGCGTTCCTTGATGCACCCAGTGGTACCGGTAAGACGTTTCTATTGAACATTCTCCTAGCCAACGTGAGGCAGATTTGAAAGATTGCCATTGCAGTGGCATCATCAGGCATTGCCGCTACACTGCTTAATGGAGGCAGGACTGCTCATTCTGCATTCAAACTTCCACTACACCTGACCCACATGGAAACACCAACATGTAACATTAGTAAGGGCACTCTGATGCAGCAAATGTTTTGAAAGATTGCCAACTTATTGTTTGGGATGAGAGTGCCATGGCACATAAACTGGCATTTGAGGCACTGGATCGCACTTTGAGAGACATTACAGGACGAAAAACACTTTTGGTGGCGTCAGTATTCTTCTTGCGGGCGATTTTCGGCAAACTCTGCCTGTAGTCTCAAAGGAACTCCAGCTGATTAGCTGTCTGCTTGTTTCAATCTCTTCTTTGGCAACATGTCCAAACAGTTACTCTGTTTACCAACATGCGAGTGCACTTGCTAGGAGACACATCTGCGGATAACTTTGCATCACTGCTTCTAGAAGTTGGCAATGGAGAACTGTCTGTTGATTGTGAAGGCCTAATAAGCTTACCTCCTGGCTTAGGTCAAGTGGTAGAGAATGTTGAGGCCCTGTACAAAAAGGGTTTTCCAAACTTGGATCAAAACTACAAGAATCATAGCTGCTCTGTGAACGTGTTATTCTCGCACCACGAAATGACATGGTCAATACCATTAACACCAAGTTGTTGCTGCAACTATCTGGATATGAGAAGGTTTTTGAAGTCTATCGGCACTGTTGTGGACGCAACAGAGGCTGTGCAGTATTCAACTGAGTTCTTGAACGCTTTGGAACCTTCAGGCATGCCATCGCATAAGCTTAAACTAAAAGTTGGCTGCACAGTTATACTTCTTCGAAATTTGGATGCGCCCAAGCTTTGTAATGGCACAAGACTAATTATCAAACAGATTATGGCACAAGCCACCATACTGACTGGACAAGGAAAAAATAAAAATGTATTCATTCCAAGAATTCTGCTAATTCCTTCAGACACACCCTTCCAATTCCGGAGGTTGCGGTTTTCTATGCGTGTCTGTTTTACGATAGCCATCAATAAAGCACAGGGCCAATCACTAAAAGTAATAGGAATTAATTTGGATTTGCTTTGCTTTCCAACGGGTCAGTTGTATGTTGCATGTTCGAGAGTTGGCCAAACTGACAGTCTTTTTGTCTACGCACCTGAAGGAAAACAAAAAAGTCTATGCAAAAGCACTACTACAGTGAAATAAAGTTATTCCACAAATCTACAAAAACTGGCATTTTTAAAAGCCACCAAACACGCTCAGAGAGAGTCAGATACCTACTGACGTGTGTTGCCATTCATACTGCTAGGACTTAGTACGTGTACCGGTAAAAAGTGCAGCGGGTATATGGAAGAAATAACCATAGATATTGTAACTTTCGCTTGCTAATAGCCCGTGCAACGAACGGGTTCAGAATCTATATAAGAGAGCTGTCTGTCTGTTTGTACGCATAGCCGGTCGTACCTCCGCCGTCCAGAGTCCCATCTCCACCGAATTTGACCCGCGCACGCCGAACCTGTACCGGCCGACAGTGAATGGCCCGATTTCTCCAGATTGCAGGGGTCACCTTTCGAGGGATCGACCCCCGCGTAAAATTTCTCGACGACGTGAACGCTACACATTCCGGTTCATTTGAACGCACGCACAGGTTCCGTGTGGACTGTACGCGTCGTCGTCCTTCGCAACGCTTCCGCCGATCGACGATTTCTTGCCGTTTGAAGCCGGTCCTAGAACATACGTTTTTCTCCAAATTCTGATTGCATTTGCACCGAATCCGACCTACGCGTTTTCTGCACCGAGCGGTACACGGGAAGTGTGTCGATTTCTACCGAAAAACGCGAGAAGAGCAAGATTCGAAGTCATCGGCACGCGAGTCAAGGGTGAGTAAGTACCTGCACGTGACTTCCCAGATTTGCGACTTCCCAGATTTTGCTGCCCGGATGGCATACTTGATCCCTTCTAATTTCTCCGAACGGGATATAATTGAACGGGATATAACTCCGAACGAATTTTTCATGAGAATTCTTCAGATATACACTTATAATAAATTAGAAGGGGTTAGTGAGATAGATGTATACACGATAAATTAATAGCTAACAACTAATAATACGTATCGCTCCTAATAGAAATAACGTAAAACGTTCTTCACAGACAAGAGTTCAGTTATAGTGGTTAGCCATTTTAATTGTCCGTGTGCTTGTAAATTATTCAATAGTTCAACTGCACGTATAGCTACCTGCAGTTTTACAAAAGACCAATGGCTCTAGATAACATAATGAGATTTCATACTTTCGGAGCTATTGTCCTGGAACAGGATGTAACTTCCTAGGACAAGTCACCCGAATGTAGAACATATTCTAGGACACTGACAGTTTCTCCTGGGGAGCTTAATTCTGTCTGACGCCTCTGGAGGTCCTGCATATGTCTGATCCTGTGACAACTGTAGTGTACAAATAACTCTTGTAGGCCTATATCATTCATAATGCATATACTAAGTGTATATACCTTACTACACTGGTTATACGCTAGACTATTTAGTAATCTAGGTAAAAGTCTTGGCGAACAATTTGGAACTCCGAGGAAATTGTGTATATCCGGGTATGCATAGTTTCTTGTTGCGATGGAAACGTTATGACATGGGAAGTTTTGAACCCGACGTTTTATTCCTTGTTCGCCAGCGCAGTTGTAATAATGCAGCTCCGTTTGCGTCATGCATTAGTAAAGCTGCTGCCCACCTGCAGCGTCTTCGAGACAGACTGTTACAATACGCTGATGGACTCTATGTGAAATCGCCAGTGATTATAGAGACAAGTGATGAAGGGAAAAAAGTATCCGCAGGTGGTTTTTTGTCTCTGGAGAGTTTCAGTATGGCCAGTTGTAGCTCTACTAGAATGTATCATTCGAGACTAGAGGTGTGTGGAATATCAACTGGGACAGGTCAAACACATAACGCGATGGTTGACAAAGGGTCGGTCTTGGACACGACGATCCTGCCAGAATTAGATTTTGATGAGATAAAAGATTTGTTGGTACGATTAGACGATGATAGGCGTGTTACAGAAGAAAAATTGGTAGAAGAGCGACATCGATGTAAAGAACTGAAGGTGCGTGATGTGCACGCTGGTGCTTGCGTGCGTGCATGCTTGGTTGCGTTCTTGCTGTGTGTGTGTGTGTGTGTGTGTGTGTGTGTGTGTGTGCGCGCGCGCGCGCGTGCGTGCGTGCGTGCGTGCGTGCGTGCGTGCGTGCGTGCGTGTGTGTGTGTGTGTGTGTGTAAGCACATAGTCACTTACATGAACTGAGTCATGTGGGTGCGATAATTACGTACTATTTTACTCAGGATAAGGTTGGTAAACTACAACAGAAACGGTTGCAAGATCTACCAGAATCTGTACAGCAAGGTGTGTTTGTGCAGCCTATTGGAGATTGTGGATTTTATAATTTTTGTAATTGTTACTGTATTGATGGCAGAACACGAGGCATGTGCTATGGATATCGCTGAGTTGCAATGGCACCTATCCTATCAGGGTAGAGTACAAAGCAGGAGGCAATCAGCTGCTAAAGTTGCTGGTTAGTCAATTGTAACACCTATTTCATTTGAAATGAAGACTTTTAGCAAGTGGACCAATTAATGAGGTAGCAATTAAGACAGACAGACAGACAAAGAGACAGATGGTTACATTCGCACATTTAACTTTTTCTACAAGGTACTGTAAATCCACATGTTTTCATATGCATTGTATGTTTGTATTGTTCGCACAACTCTTAAATGTACTAAATTAAAATGCATAATAAGATTTTCTTGAATGACAAGCTGTTATTAGATATCGTTACTAGCGATGTTGATGATGTACAACAGCACAAGATCCAACTGAACAATACACTGGTCTTACAACTACAGAAAACCAATGTGAAACTCTCTGTGTACAACATGTCCCGTTAGGGTAAAGAAAGTTGTGATTAATAGGAAGGATACACAAGTAAGTGGTAGCTAGTGCACGTAAGGATGAAGATGAAGGTCGGCGACAGTCACACATGATAGAATCCAAGAGTAGAACAGGTTGCCTTAATTTCTCGTGAATGCCCTGTTTGGTGGCACTTAGCCTTGCCAGATTGAAATTTTGTCTAGAACTGACTGCACACACAAACACACACACCACACACACACACACACACACACACACACACACACACACACACACACACACATGCACAACATACACAAGTTGGACGTAATATACAGCAGTATTATAAGGGATTTAACAGTATTTCTGATTACAGTGACTTTTCAATTTATTTGTTCTGCATTTGTAGCCAACCAAAATCAGAAGATGAAAGAAGATGTTTATTTTTTACGAGAACAATGGTATGTTCACTTCTCTGTCAAATGCTTGCATGTATAACTAAAGATGAAGGTTATGACTGAGACAGTAGCTTTTATTTTCTAAAGATTATACAAAATATAAATACATTTTGGAAATTGCAGCAAACTGTTTATGTACTTTGGGAGTATCTAAAAAGGCTCAAAATTGTCCCTATCTATGGCTAGACAAGAAATTATTAGAAAATCCTACAAGTCTACAGGTGATATTTTGATGATAGTACTAACTGACCTGATTCTGTTAGTACCTTTCTTAGTTAATTAATAAGACTCTTTCTTGACACAGAAGTTATGATCCCAACTTGGAGCATGTCACCTGTAGCAATGATGACATGTGAATAGCTTACTTTCTCACTGATATTGCAGTACATGAGTAAATTTGGTTCTACCTAACAAAAACACAGATTGCAAACTGCTGTGCTTGTTTATTGCTTAGCTCTTAGGAACTAAGATCTACTTAACAGTGGTTAACAAAGCGCCAACTATACCATTCTCCTGTTGTGTGCAATCCCAGTCTAACATGTGGGATGTCTATAGCCTGCATCTGCATCTCAATCTAGGTTAGCTAGTAGTGGCTTCTGAACTTGAACTGTCTTCAGCATCATCATGTTTGGTTCTAAACCATAGGGAGGCAGAGTCATGACATAGCAGATGATACATACACAAAACGTAAATTGCATTCTTGATGTACTATTATCAAAACGTCACTTTTATATTTGTGAAAGTTCTCTGCTCTCTTTTAAGTTTTGAACTTTATTAGCTGAATTCTTGTAGAGTTGAAACTGTAACTGATCTCATTCCTAGACTGCATGGACATAATGCTTTAGACTGTCAGTTGGACATCAAGACATCTGAAATTAATTAAGTAACAAAGAGCTGCAATGTTTTACACACATGTCACATGCTTAGAACAAGGAAACCTGACCTGGCTCAAAGTGCCAAGGGCTTGTCGAATTTTACCAAACTGCAGTGTTTCAACTTCAATTTTGCAGAATTGAGATTTTAGACGAAAAATTCAAAAACCTATATACATATATATATATATATATATATATATATATATATATATATATATATATATATATATATATACAGTGTTCTCCCCAGGCATCTCAAGACATGACAGGCACGCCCTGGCTAAATTTTACAAGGACACGCCCATTCCTGCCATTCCTTGGCTAGAGCCGCCACGCCTTGACTTATGCCCGCCACGCCTTACTATCTATGTGCTAGGCAAGAAAAGGGAGACCAGTGGTTTGGGTTCTTATATCTAGGAATAAAACACCTGTTGCTGTGGAAGTCCAAAAGCAACGTCATAGAGATTGCTATGTCCCAAATATACTTATGACGTTTTTCGAATCCGATCCGACGTCATTTGGTGGTGTATTCGCCCACATTCCAATCCGTATGTGAGTCATGCCCTCGGCAGCTGTTTGTGCTTTGGAGTAGTTATTGGTGCGTTGAGAGAATACAAAGTCGCAAGGCAAAGTACATCAATGCGTCGAATTGTGTTGTTGAAGTGATAGCCCAATTTCTCGTTCTTCTAGTGGCGTTTTTGGCACCTACGGAAGCCGATTTTGGAAGCGTTACCCTTCACAGGATGTAAGACAATGCACTGATTACAGATGCCAAAACGTGCTTGAACGGCATCGGCCCAAAGCCTAAGTTAGTGAATGCATTGGTCAGGTTAGTGTAAACACGTTTGCAGTTTCACAAATCTTGTAGATCTCGGTGAACATGCCGATACGCTGTGCATGTGCACGTCTCTACCTCTAGCATCGATATCGGCATGTAAAATTGTCACCGACTGCTTAGCGAACTTGTCTACTAGTGCTAAGTTACTAACTAAAGCTATTACAATCGATTTTGTGATTTGTATTGGCATGGATTATATTGGGAGATGCAGGTTTTGACATGTATGCAGATTACAAAGTAGCCCGGATGAAAAGCGAGGCGATAAAGGGTTGTGTTGTACTCTGTCCACGCATAGAAATATTGTACAGCTAACATTTTAGACCAAACACAAGCACCCTATGTTGCTTTAGCACTGCACCACAAAGCCAGGAAATCCCACTCAGATGACCACGCCCACATTTGAACCAACCACGCCCACAAGTGCATTCCATTTAGCCATGCCTACACCTCCATGCCTTTGAGATATTCTGGGGAGAACACTGACATATATATATATATATATATATATATATATATATATATATATATATATATATATATACCTCATTCTCTTGCTGCAAAGTCTTGATCTTTCCAATTCAGGCTATAAAAAGACTTCAGTCAGCTTTGCCTTCAGAGCACCCAGGGCTTTACGGTTACGCAGTGTTGAATTTGTTAGCAATGAAAGCAATGAAATGTGCATGCTCTAGTATGACCATGCACCTTTAAGCACCTAAGAAATAGACATTTAAAGTGATACAAGAAGAATCAGAATAAACAATTTCTTTTACTATACTGCATGTATGTGTATTTGTAGACATTTGTAGCATTTGTCTTATCATAGCATACCAAGAAAACTCAAATCTTGTCATGACACTCAGTTATTGGGTCACTTTATTGCTTTTTGCTATAAATAATTCATCTTGTTTTCTCTGCCGACTTGGAGAAAATAGTTGTATTGTTTAAGAGATGAGATCGAGTACAGTGTACACAGAATGGGTTTGAGAGATGAGAGTATACAGGCTATATAGGGGCATGAAAGCAAGGTTATGTGCCTTTAATGATAGACTGCATACTAGCTATAATTAGGCAACAAGAAACATTTTCCTACATGAAACATTTGTAGAAAGATACAGTGCAGTGTACTTACATTTCACAAATTTTCAAATTGGTGTGTTTGATTGCCTTAAATTGGTGTCACATTTATAGGAATGATTTTTATGGCACTTACATTGTAGGTTTGTATTATTTAATAAGCAGAGTGGTGATTTTCTTATTGGAAGTAAAATCACTATCTGCTGTATGATTATTAAGAATAATTATTACAAGTTTCAGTTGCTTGCTTGTGGTCACTATGTCATGCATGTTTAGTCCACAACTGGAGAGGAAAGTAATCAGAGAGGAAGAAGCAGTGGGAAACATTAAACATGAACTGAATGAGGTCAGTTCATGTGCACTCAGAAAGTTGTGTTATTGTGCCTATTGTGATAAACGGCAATTATACATGCAGACTTTAGATTGTTTGAATCAAGCACAGAAGCTATTGTTAGAGACAGAAGACAAAAAGGCGGAGGTTGTCATGTGATGTATTGTAGCAAGTGATAGTTTAGAAAATGCAAGTTTACAACCTGTAGCGAGGTTGTAAGGGTTTCAGAGGCACGTGCGTGTGTGACATCAGAGTTGTCAACTTTCTCGCACGATGCAGGAGACTCCCACATTTAGGCCCTTCTCCTGCTTGTCCGCATTTGACCGCAAATCTCCCGCATCTTTGTCGTCCTTAATATTCAATTATTGCTTTCAATCCAGGGCACAGAAATTAGAAATTATGAACATTACTACGGTTACCAATCCAGTATCCCGTACACTCTAATGAATGCGAGGGTGATGGGGTGCGAAGCTAGTAAATCACGTGTGCTGCACTTGTGTTCCCATTCAGATTGCACGTGGCAGTCTCCCCTTCTGTTCAGATGGAAGATCTTTAATTTAGTTGATATTAGAAAAATGGTTGCTGCTTAAACAGTTTTCCGCATTCTCCTGCATTGCTGTAGAATCCCTCTTTTTGGTTACCACAGGTTGACAAGTCTGGTGTGTGTGTACGTGTGTGTGTGTGTGTGTGTGTGTGTGTGTGTGTGTGTGTGTGTGTGAGCACTATCTTTTGAATGGCTTAAGCCTAGTTCACAATACGACGCTGACGTTGATGCTGACGATGACGCTGACGATGACGATGACGCTGGCATGAGCGTCGTATTGTGAACATGTCAACGTCGACGACGTTCGTCACAGCGTTCGTTCAGCGTTCTTGACGCTGGAGTTGACTCGAGTTCAACTCTAGCGTCGATTCCGGAAGTGTACCAACGTAACCGGAAAACACGTGATTACTTTCTACAAATCAAAGAACAGTCTTATCAAATCCCGGATTTCGCATGGAGGGTCTAATTGACAGCGTGCGGAGTTATCCGTGTCTTTGGCGCGTACATCTAAAATTCTCCCTGTTGCCGCCTTCGTTGAAAGATTGGTCTGACCCACATTTGCTGTTGTTGATATTCTCTAGCTCTACGCCTACGGCGACGAATGAGAAGTAGAAGAATTACAATTTCTTCGTCCATCTACGATACACACGTGGTGTTACAATAACGTGGGTTAAGCATGCGCTCAACGCTCGAGTATCCAGACAGGTGCTGACCAACGTCTCCTGACGCTCACGGAAAAATATTGTGAATGGTACAACGTCAGCGTCAGCGTCAACGTCCAGCGTCATCGTCAGCGTCAGCGTCAACGTCCAGCGTCATCGTCAGCGTCAACGTCAACGTCAGCGTCGTATTGTGAACTAGGCTTTAGCATATCAATATGAAATTTCAGAATATGAAGATTTTGCCTGAACATCTTGCCTGAAGATCTCACCAAAATCTCAAGACAATTTAATAATGAGTACTCGGGTCAAGGCCATAGCTCTCTGAACAAAGATTGTTGTCGTCATGTCTTGAAGCAGTTGCTACCATTATCAGTAGATTGCTGCAATATTGAATTATCATCACTTAAGTCGACAAAGTTGTTAGCACGTTTATAGAAGGCCTCTTTAGGAGGTAGTGGCATTTTATAGTGGAGTTACGATTACCACATAACAAAATAAAAAAAACATTTTGAGAAAATGATGGGTATGTAGGGATGGGTATGTACTTACTCATGCTCATCTCCTACATCACAATCCAGTACTGTGAGTGTCACACACGACTGCTGTGTTTTAATTAATTTAGGTAAAAAGATTGTGATGTAGGAGATGAGCATGAGTAAGTACATACCCATCCCTACATACCCATCATTTTCTCAAAATGTTTTTTTATTTTTTAGGTAAAAGGATTGTGATGTAGGAGATGAGCATAAATGTCATAAGTACATATCCATCCCTAGACACCACCCATCATTTTCTCAAAATGTTTTTAGACTTGTGTAGTTTGAAATGGAAATGACAGTTCTAGTAAGCGTGTGCAGCTCGGCCGGGATTTCAATCTTTGATTGCATCTCTAATCTCTAAACAACTCCCACGTTACGCTCAGCATAGACGGAAGTACGTAGCAGCTGATGGATGTACGTAATAACACTGATTGCATCTATAAACAACTCCCATTACCTAGGGTTCCACGAAAGAGATACACGCTTACATGCACAGAGAGTCAGACAGGACGCTGCGCCGTTGAACATAGTCGTACATGTTCAACTACACGCAACTGTAAGCAGCATGTAGCAGCAGGTGGAAGTGGCAGCTAGGCTTCCCAATGGTAGTCACATGTACACACGTGACCGGAACAACATGGCGTTGTGGGAAGCAGTACGTGGAATTGCATGGCAGCAGTTGACTGATACAAGGTGACTTTGCACATTTCTAGCTGTTGGGTCAGTGCAATTCTTTGGACAAGAGCGAATTGTTTGGTGTGACTCTCGTCGTTGTAGCTGCTTCAAGTGAGGCGCTAGCCTGGCTGACAAAAGTGAAATGTGAAATGTGAAAGAATAAATCGGGTTTTTTTACTTGCCAATAGCTGGCTTCTGAGGCGCTTAGTGTCAGCAGTGATAGTCTGGCTACCATTAGGAACGTTTGAAGTTGAGTGCTACGTGGGTCCGAGATCTCTGTAATGAGTTCTGAGAGATCTGGTTCGGATGCGTTTGGATACTTTTGTATGGGGCGCCATTTTAGATTCTTCGCATTCCTACATAGGGAGTGCAGTACACTTCCTGATAACATAAGTCTACTGTTGGCATGTGGGTTGTAGTAGTAGTAGTAGTAGTAGTAGTAGTAGTAGTAGTATATTTCAAAAAGCCAAAACACCAAATATTAGCAGCTGACAGATAACACCCACGCAGCAAAACAAACAACTAAAGATGGTTACCACTAAGAGACAGTTACTACTTTACGTTATTATGCCTAAACTATCAAGATAAGCTATAGTCAACATCTACTCATCTAGATGGGCCTCACTTTCAATGAGTCCCAACAAGTCCACTTTGATAGGTCTATAGAAACTGGATCGTGTTCCACGAATGCATAAGATGCTTGATCGTAGAAGAGCAAAAGAAAGCCTGCATCTTATCAACTGCATAACTTTGCTGTAGTGTTCACCCGATTTTGCTGCATGGAGACTTGCAAGGCGCTTATAGAACGTAGTAGCCTCTCGACCTGTGCTTCCTGTCGAACTGAAGACAAGTGGAGTAAAAGATCCGTGTTCAATTTCTCGTATTCGCTCACCATACTGACGTTTCTTCTCATTCTCATGCACTCTAAAAGCAGATTCTAAGTTGGGGTGTTTCAAGCTGGATGGAGCGTTTGGGTAGAATACCCTTACATCGAAGAATGCTCTTTCTCCAGCCCTCCACACGCCACGAGCAGAGATATCCGCTCTAGCCTCCGGCATTACGTTGGCAGTAGAATAACTAAAACTTTCACCTGATAGCGGTTGCAAGGTAGGCTCAGTAACAACATCATGACAGACTTCTCGTAGTAAATCAGCTGTTATGTCTCTGACTTCATTATGTCTTAGACTTCATAGTAGTAGTAGTAGTAGTAGTAGTAGTAGCAGTAGTAGTAGTAGTAGTGCTATGATCCAAATATAGAAGGAATACTTTTCGTTGATGCAACCAATGCATTTAACAGTCTCAATCGTCAAGTTGCTCTACACAACATTTCATGTCTCTGTCCCATGATACATCCGATTTTGGTCAATACATACAGAACAGCTACACCTCTTTATGTTGGTGGAGAGACTATATGGTCCCAAGAAGGCACAACTCAAGGCGACCCATTAGCAATGGCTATATATGTCATAGCTACAGTACCACTATATACAAACTATTCAAACGAATGGAAGTACTCAGATCTGGTATGCAGACGATGCATCGAGCGGAGGCAAATTAAAATTGCTCAAGCAATGGTGGGATAGATTAAACAAATCAGGACCATACTTTGGTTACTTTCCTAATCAGAAAAAGTCTTGGCTGCTTACAAAATCTCAGTTTCTTGAAAGTGCACAAAAATTGTGTAAAGACTCAGCAGTCAACATAACCACTGACGGTTGAACCTATCTCGGTGCTGCCATCGGTAACAACAACTTTCAGCAAACTTTCCAGGAGGCCAAAGTAACTGAGTGGACTCAACAAATATCAATGTTGACAAAGATTGTCAAAACTCAGCCACATGCAGCTTATTCTGTACTCATGCATGGCATCAAAGGGAAATGGACTTATGCTACACGAACTAATGAATTCCAGAAGACTATTCTAGAACCACTGGACTGTCAAATACGGAAGCAACTGATTCCTGCTCTAACGGTGAGATCTCTATTAGGAGATACAGAAAGAAATCTTTTGTCTCTCCCATCACACTTGGGGGATTGGGAGTGATTAATCCAACTTCCTTGATTAGTGAATACATAACATCTAAGCAAATCACAGAACCTCTGATGAAACTTATCCTACAACAAGAGTATCATCTGTTTGACTCAAACAACCAACAAATTTTGCTCAACTTTAATCTTCGTTGAAGTAAATGAGAAATGGAGAAGCAGACGGCAGATTTGGTAAACAGAGATTCAACCATTCAATAGAAAAGAGTGACTGAACTAGCAAGCGAAAAAGGGGCATCAAATTGGCTTACCGTACTTTCACTGCAACGACATGGATTCCACTTAGACAAGACCTCGTTTCATGATGCACTTTGCTTACGCTATGGTTGGCGACCAAACATCCTTACAGATCAATGTGCCTGTGGGTCAGCTGATGCAATGCCAGATAATGCCAGATGACGCATGTTTGATTGCATTTAGAGTTTGGTAGATGTCACATATTTTTGCCTTGGAAGCTGCCACGACTTTGACTTGTCAACAAATTCCGGCTGAAAGTGCAAACAAAATGTTGATGCGGAAGGCGTCGGAGCAGCGTCTTCCCCTGCCACCTACATCTGGATCTGGCGGTACAGTCACTGGCATGGATCGTCTGGTTGCTGACATTATTAATCTCCTCAGGACGGCTGGCCTCGGATTCCCGGTTAGTTTCTGTGACAGTGAGGGTACGTACATCGTGCTCACGCGTTGGGATGATCAACGGCCACCATGACACTTTAGCAAATACTGCAGCTTGAAATTCAGATATACCAGCACTTCCATCAACTTGGATGGCTTTTAATGACTACAATGACTACAGAGCGAAGTCGTTTCTGCTATATTATACCTGCTATTTAGAATATAATATGTTTGCATATGCAGGTCTTAATGACTGCATAGTCTAATATCAATTGCATGTTTTTCCTTTCTCCTGTGTGTTTTGTAGAATTGTCTTTGCAAACACCAATACGAGGAACAAGAAAGTTTACTCTGACAGAATTTAATGTTTGCATTTGTAAATAAAATAATTTTGGAAAATAAAACAAATTCTGACCGACCGACTGTGATTTTTTTGCGTTGTTACCCGAAACGAAGAACTCTTTCGGTGCGGCCTCATTTACTATGTTTTCTAAGTGTGCAAAAAGACAACCACGCCCACAACACTCCATAACCGGGGCAATCCCTACATACAAGGTACTCTGTGATAAGACAAAGCACCGTAATACACATAATTGACACCAAATGTTGCATACACTGCAAGCTGCAGTGCAAATTTTAACAATGGAATAGCAGAATTGAAAACATGGCAATGCAAGGTAATAAAATCACTTACATTTACTTTACTGCTGCAGCCAGGAATGTTTTGTGCTTTGAGTGTTTACTTAGCACATACTGCTAAAGTCCCACAACCATGCAAGTATAGTGCTACAAATACAGTAGGTGCAATCATCTACCTAGAGGAGCGTTCCGGAGAAGTGCGCAGCTTTAGTGCGCAGCGCAGTGTGCACCTGAAATTGTGAGGTCCGGTGATCAAGGGAGTTTGCAGAAAGTGTTCCTGCATAGGGGTGAGTGCTTCGTAAACTGTTAGAACACGATTCTAACGCCAAAGAATTTCACAAAACGCCAATTCTCTTGAATGTTGCCAGACAGAAATAAATCGCACGAAAAGAAGGTCAGTCTGTAGACAGTCTGAAAGTAGCACGACGGTTTCCACAGTTCTTGGAGCGACAGAAACAACAGAGATACCATTTCTGGGAACGTGATTGCATCAGTAAGGCTCACGTGATCTGATGGCGCGCAAAAATAACGCTTCACTTGGCGGACGAAATTCTTGAAACGGCTCCGTCAGTTTTTACGTTTTTGAATGATCTTAACGTACATCTGTCGGGTATGCTCTGAGATAGCACCCAGATGCTCAACTTGGTTAGTATACATTTCCCATTAGTGGGCGAAGGCGGAGCCAGCAGCCTAGCACCTATCTCCAGAATGCTCCTTTAATCTGAAACAACCACTTTTTCATTTTCTTCTTGTTCTTTATCGTCCAAGTCGTTTTCATAACCTGCTGTTATGGCACCTCATGGCTTAATCAAAGTTAATGTTTCTGACGCAGGTGTTATTGGCTGGCAAATAAGGATGAAGATTTGTCAGTCTTTGCACCTGATGTAAGATGCCTGCTAGGACAACCAACCATACCCTGCACCATTCTTTCAAAGTTGAGGCGATTTAATTTTGTCCTACCTTGCAGCATTTTTTAGGGGTGGCACTTAAACAAGGAATTGCGGTTATGAAATCCATTTTTGCAAAAATTTGCATTGCACCATACTGGTGTTGACTACAAGTTACAACTTTGTCTGAAGGTAGATCTGTATGTATGTAGCTATAATTTTGTTACGGTTATTAGTAGGTTGTAGTCATTGTGATTTTTCACATTGGTGACTTGCTTGAAGCATGGCTGAATAATTCAGCTAAACCATAGTGCAGCATTGGCTATTTTCTATGAGAGGTTGGCGTTTTAGTGTGCACATGCATAGAACTCAATGAAATACTCATTTATACTACTGAGGTGCTGGTCAGCTCACTGAAAGATGCCTTAATTCTGCAGTTGTAGGAAAGTGAAATAATGTTCTGGATTCTTACTATAGATGTTCATGAGCGGGAGGGGGGGGGAGCTGTACCATGGATGTCATCATCAGTAAGCAAAAACTACCTCGCTTGCCAGACCGTAAACAAAATTTACAAAAGTCATGGGCACAGAAATTTTCATTTCTTACACCGAGCGAGGAGACTGCAGTCTCCCATCTCCCCGCTTCCTACGCTGGTGCAGTACTTCTTCCATTCCAGTTGATTCTCTCAAATGATGTCAACTGGAAGTTTCTTGTCATTGGCCCTGGATGAAGAGGAAACATTGAGAAAGCCCAGGTAGAGGCAACTGGGCATGTTATGAAGCCTTGATATTGTTCTAGAACAAAAGTGGAATGCCCTGTGCCACTACATTTGCAAGTTCTGCATGCACTGGTTAGTATCATTATGAAACAGAAAAATTAGATGGTGAAGACACTTTTCAGCCATTGGCTACCGATCGACATTTATGAGCATACAGAAGTCAATACCCCTCCCCTTGCATGCACTGTGGTACGCTTATGAAACTGTCAATAATTTTGAATGACCCTTAGGCAGCTAATTAGTGCTGTAGTGTTTGTCAATTGGTCTATATGTTTGTTTGTTTGTTAGTCAGTTGTTTTCTAAGTTGTCAGCTTTGTCTGTTCTTCTGTTAGTCTGTCAGTTTGCCTAGCTGTTAGTCTGTCACTTCATCTGTGCCTTTGTTAGCTGAAGAGTTTCACATTTTGTAAAATTTATTGTGCTTGCATGGTGTTGACATTGTTTAGTTGGTTGTGGCAAACAGATAGTAGCAGCACTTTGTGATTGTAATCTATAGAGTAGCTTCATGGCTGTTTTTCAATATGATCTAAATTGATAGGCTTATGGTCGAGCTAATCAGGAAAGAATGCACATTGAACGTAATCTCAATAGAGTACGAAGCAACTTGAAAGACATTACGTTAGTGTGCTTGGAGCAGTTTTCATTGTTACATTAGTTATCATCTATAATCATTTTCTTTGTAGTGAAGAGTTGCAAGACGTTTTGAGCAAGAAAAGTAGTAATGCTCATGAGATCAATGATGCTCACATGAAGTTGATTCAGGACAAAGGAACATGCAAAACGTTTGGTTGGTCAGATAATACTAAGTTTGTAATAGAATAATAGAGTGATAATGCAACCATATTGTGCTATAGTTTGCTACTTATTAATTTAAAGATAGGAAACTATATGAATTAATTGATAATACTATTACATTTTCAGTGTATTTTTACTATTTACATTTTCGGTGTATTTTTTACTATTACATTTTTGGTGTACTTTTACTATTACATTTTTAGTGTATTTTATATTACATTTTTGGTGTATTTTGCACCATTGTGCCTTCCTGCTCAACTTTTGGTGCTTTAGCATAGTAGACATTGCATTTAGAAATATGTGCTGCTGTCTGGGGCTCCAAGGGTAAGCAGCCTAGTGCAAGTAAGTGCATAGTTTACTCAACAAGTATCAAGAGGTTGTCATTTACTCTGTTGAGCACAACTAACTTTCAACAGCAGCAGTAACTCTACAGCAGTTCCAACTATTAAGAAAAACCATGAGCAAAGAAACCAACTGAACAGTGAGTCAGTGTTTATAATTGCAACAAACTAGTACGAAATCTGGATACTAAATTATTTTGAGACTTGGTTATAGGAGATTTTATGGCTTTGTTAAGGAGACATGCTCCTCGTGAACAGGAAAGTCGCTTCAAGTATTGTTGTAATTTGGACATGAACCAAAATCTATTTTTACACTAATACAGTGTCACGTTGTGAGTATTTGCTTATGCAGGAATAGGTCTTGTTAATTACTGTGGGAAGCTGCTCAAAATTGTTAAGTACATTCGCGTGTCACTTATCCGACCCCCTTGGGACCGGACCCCTGTTGGATAAGTGAAAATGTTGGATAACTGAAGCCGTTACAAACTCAACTATTGTTCGTATTAGACGGCATTTTTTCCACATTAGGTATACTGAATGTAGCTGTAGAATGAATGTAGATGTAGATGAATGTAGAATACAACGAGAAGAAACGCTTGAATTCACTCTCAAACTTGTTTCAAGAAACAACTGACATGCACATGGATGTACATGTACGTACACTTACACAGCTGACCAGCCACGTAATCACCCACATGACAAGCTTGACCTGTCGGTTAACCGGCATGTCGGATAGGTGAACGTCGGATAAGTGACATGCGACTGTACTAATTAGAATTGTTATTAATGAAATTACAGTAGACATGTGGGAAATACATGTCTAGCAGAACATTGTTATGTCTTTGTTGTGATGACGTACCATATTCGCCCGTAATAACGTTCTACCGAAATAACTCCCATTCCCGTTTATACGCCCATGTGCAGCAGGTCAGAACTTTCAGCTCGAAAAACACCCATGCCCAAGTATACGCCCATGCCCAAGGGTACACCCAGGATGTATATGCATGCGCACAATAAACAAAATGGTGTCTGCAGAACATTCGTTGTTGTCTGCGTGCGTTTGATGAGCTGGTGTCAATGTTGTGTGAAAGTGCTTACCGGTAAAGTCATTTCGTCGTTGCAATTACTGATACTGATGCTGTTGACATGCTTGTGTTTAGTTTCTGCATGTATGCTGATGCTGTACGCGAATACCAGTACCAGTACCTTTGATCTTGCAAATGGGCATTTAGTGGTATTTCTGTCTTCGAGTGTTTAGATGATGACTGGCCAAACGGCAGCATGTTGCAACCATGTATACGCGTGGGACCAAAATAACGCCCATGCTCTAGTATATGCCCAGAAAAAAAGCGTTTCTTTTCTATATGCCCAGGGCGTTATTACGGGCGAATACGGTATGGTGGCACATGAAACTTATACCATGTTTACACGAGCAAGCATAGCGAGCTGAGCCATACCAGTCAGTGTTAGCCTAGCATGCCAGCCCATTTACACAGCATACTCTTTAAGCAGTGCATCTGATGGGCATGCTGTTTGCGTGTGTTATCTAGTGAGATCGACATAGCTTGCGTTAGCTCATGCTTGCAAAGGACAAAGCTAAGCTGCTTGCATTTTCTTCTCTATGGCCTACAACAGTCAAATTGAGAAACAAGGATGACATTTAACAAGATGACATCCTATTCGTACACAGATTTTCACACTCACTTTTTGCCATTTTCTAAGACCTGCATGCCAATTTCTAAGACCAGCATGCCATTTTCTAAGACCTGAGCATGTGCAGCTTTTATTCCAGCACAGATAGCATTTACATGACATACCTGACATGAGGCAGCCCAGGCGGGCATAGCTAGAAATTCCAAGTCAAGCCAGCACAACTTGCCACAGCTCGTCATGGCTCAACCAGTGGTTACAAATACCTTGCAGCTGACTTACAAGTGCTTGTGTAAACAGGCTATTAGATGCTAGGAAGGAAGAATGTAGAAATCTCTCTCTCTCTCTCTCACATGCACACACACACACACACACACACACACACACACACACACACACACACACACATGCATGCATGCACACACGCACGCACACATGCACATACATGAACACACAAGTGCATGCTCACATTGTCTCACACTAACAAACCACTTGATGGCATAATTGTGATTAAGTGTAGACTATAGTCCGTGTTTCTACTAGCTTCACGTTAAACTAGTTAAAGGGGAACTCCCATGAAAATAGAAGTAACGTTCTCATGATAGTACTAAGTGGCCTGATTCTATTGGTACCTTTCTTCTTAATAGAACTCTTTCTGAACGGAGAAATTGAGCTTCCAATGTGGGGGTGTAACCCTATGGTAGTCGCCATTTTGAGATGATGACGTACGAATATCTTACCGATTGCGCATGTGTTATCATCAGAGTATAGGGCGTAGCTTCCGTACAGTTTTGAGCCCGAATGTGATGACGCTGAGAGCAGTTTGAGTTCGGGAAAATCTCATGAAATTGATTCGGACACAGGGGACGGAATCCCTGAGCGCTTGGTCAACTCAGACTGGTGCACATGCGGTCCGTGTGTCGTCATGCCCACTGCCTTTGCTGCCAAGAGTTTGACGCGCTAAGTTAGAGACTCTGTGGTTTACGGTGTGTGGTAGAACACGCAACTTTTGAGCTTGTCTGCCTCAACTACAACGTTCTGCACACTGCTGTGTCCGCAGTGGTAGATGTCACTGAAGATTCCTTCACAGATCCTCTGAATCACAGGTTTCTTGACACAAGTGCGTACGGTATTGCCATTTTGTTTATTGTCTTTCACTTTACAGGCTTTTGAGGTCGACAGCATACAGGCAGTTCACACATTGGGCTCCTAGGAGACTGGGCAGGCGTGCTAAAATGGTCATACCATCATGTGTAGATTTGCTATTAGAAGACCTTTCCCAGAAGAAGGCGAAGTGTACGTGGAGTTTAGGTAGCATCATGATTAGATATGATTTTGACAATAATGCTTGTAACTACCTAATTCTAAGAATCTGTGTCAACTAATGTCCCATCTTATACATGCTATAGCATTTATATGTCATAGATGTATGTTCTATGTAAATCTTGTTTTACGAGCACTAACAACAGTTTCCTTGAGTGGTCTTTCACAGGTGGCAATGTTGGCTGGTAAAATTACAGGAGGTTGTCTGGCTTTGTGTTTTCGAAGAGGTTGTGGATTCAGCTGCCGTTTATTTAGAACTGCTTTAAGGATTCCTTGCAGATAGCCATAGCTCTTTGATTCAGTGATGGGCTTTGCAACCCAGATCTTGGTAGGTTTGGGAAAAACCACCTTGTATCTCACTTCTCCGCCTAGTCAACCTTGTACGCGTATGGCCTGAGGTAATAGTAAATGACATTACCACGCATCGTAGACGGCTCACACCCGAGGACGTTCTTAGTGAGCATTCAAGATACTGTGTTATTAGATGCTACAGCCTTTCAAATTCTGACCGACCCTCGATATATCCTCGCTACACAGAGCAACATACGCGAGTAAGATATTGCTACATCATCATTTCAAAATGGCGACTGCCATAAGGTTACGCCCCCATGTTCGAAGCTCAATTTCTCCGTTCAGAAAGAGTTGTATTAAGAAAGAAAGGTACCAATAGAGTCAGGGCACTTAGTACTATCATGAGAATGTTACTTGTAATTTCGTGGGAGTTCCCCTTTAATTAAATGAGTTCATAAACTAAACCAGTTTGACAAGATGACTGTTTCCACTGGGGACTTGTGCATCCAGGATGTGCTATTATCCGGACAAATCTGTTTTGCAATGGCGGATTATTCCTGGAACAATGCTAGCTACATTGCACTGCTATGTAGCAATAGTTAGTTGTCACTTCTATTTCCGCCTTTAGTAGGTACATACAGTAGCTGCTGCTTTCTTTTCTTTATTTAATGATGCTTCTATATATATACAGGAGAGCTGTCTGTGTGTCTCTCTGTCTGTGTTCGTATGTAAGAGAATATCTCCAAAACGGCAAGTCGCAGTGCCACCTAATTTTGCACGTGCACACTGAATCGATTAAGGTCGACATTGAAGGTGTCGTTGTCTTCCAGAGTTTTCTTGGGGTGACACGATTTCTTGCCAATCCAACCCGTCTCCACTCGCACGTGAATTTTTCTACAAAGGCACATCAGATCTCCACCAAATTTAAAATTCCCCTCCTGACCTTAGATGTTACACAAGGAGTGTGTCATTTATTACTGGCGTTGTCGATAAGAGCAAGATATTTTGAGTATATTCAGGTCTTTAAAAATATGGTGACCTTTGTTTGCCTGTGTACACGCATCAAATAGTTGCCACGTGTGCTTACACCTGTTTTCTGCAATGGCAGCAACATCTTCAAAGTGATGACATCCAGTGAGACTGTCAAAATAGCTGCAAGATAAAACGTGATTTGGTCATGCACATAAAGGGAGAACAATTTATTCAGGAGTTTGTGTGTTTTTTCCGCCCAATAATGGGAGTGTATATGCAGAAACTTGTGTTAATTAATGTAATTAATTTGCCGAGGCTAGTAGTAGTAGTGTAGATAAAATCAAAACGGCATTTTCAGCAATCATCTTCAAGTACGTATTACTATCACACGACAGCTAAACCTAGACTACTTACTAAACCTACTACAAACTACTATAAAACAGGTTTAGGAAAAGCAGTTTAGGTTTAGAATATAGCAGGTTTATTGCAGATGTAAACAGGTCAATCCTTAAACCAGTTTAGCTTAACTTGTTAAATGAGTAATAGTGGAACACAGCCATATTGTACTCGTAATTTAACTAAACCTTTGTAATTGATGTTGTAAGTAAGATTTATTTCATTACATGTGGGCAGATGAATGGTGTGAAAACTGCTTGCAAGCTACCAGTGCAGCAAAGGAGAGAGTAAGAAATAAAGAATTAGAGCTGTTTAGTGATTTTGCTAAAACGTGATCTTTTTGGGCTACAGATTAATGATCTTAAGGTTGTGTTATCGCAGCTGGCAGATGAACAAGCTCAACTTGTGGCAAAGAACGATGGTCTTGTGAGCAAGATGGAGACTGAGGTAAGTCTATGAACAGTTGTTCATAGCTGATAGTAGTGATAGGTATGCAGTCTAGTTGGCTTGCAACTTGTTGTGGAAACAAAGAGTTATATGGCTATTCTGTTATTGCCAGTAATAAAACTTGGTTTGGGAAAGTTAATGTACTGGTTGAAGTGTGTATAGGATCATGGATGCTTTCAAAGTCTTTTTGTTTATGCAAAATGGTGCATTACAGATAGCTATGTATAGGTTCATGCTAAGCAACATTTATTTAGCATTGAGGGAGGTCTTGGATGTTGTAATTGAGTCAAGCTGTAGTAACTACTGTAGCATGATGGACAATGATCAAAGATGGTTTTTGTTTAGTGTAATTTTACTTTTAGCGTGAAACGTTGAATGGTGAACAGGCAGAGTACGAAGGCCGAGTTCAAGAGGTCAAAACCAAATTGAAGAAAACCAAAGCTAAAAATGAGCAACTGAATGATGAAATTCACATGATGAAGCAAGACATTGTGACCTGGTAAGTAAGGCACTTGCAGAAGTTGCAAAACTTTTATTAGCATATATTGTAAGCTTCCCTTTAACTGTATCGTGATGCTTCAACAAACGGTATCACCGTTTGCTCTCATTTGGTTATCTTTGTGTGTTGGATTAGCTAGTGCTTTTATGATTGTACTACTGTAAATCAATAAATTTTGTAAGCTATTTAATTTGATAAATTGTATAAATTGCAAAGAATTTACTAACTTAAATTGCTTACTAACTTTTATAGTCCAAATACTCATCAATACTGTCAATCCAGAAATTTTCATACTCATAATTTTAGTACTTTTGCCCATGAAGTAGTTCGTACATATGGTATTTTCATACATAACATCAGTACTGTACTGTAGCTGAATTCAAGTGCATCTATCCATAAATTTTAGGCATCTGTATGAAAATAACTAAATTTCATGAGTATGAAAATTTTTGGATTTACGGTACTTGGTTTTATTGATTTCATAGTCATTCCATTAGGCTCACAAGAGTGAAGTCTGCTTGGCTCATTGGACGATGTAAACAATATGTCCATTAAACTCACTAACATAGCAAGCAGCAACAGCGGGACTCTTCATTTGCGGATGTACATATGGCACTGTTTGAATGATCGTCTTCATTGTTTGGGCGGCAACGGCTTTGTCAGCTCAGGGTAGCGTGCAGTCGATGAATTGGCTTTGCAAGCCAAGAAATCAGAGACATATCGAGAGAAGTAGGTACATCGGCAGGCACCTACCCAGATGTTGGTTGAGCCTCATTGTCACTTTCATGCATGTGTTCAAGATGCATGAGAGAAATTTTTTTAACATTTATTTTTACAAATGAGTTTACTGCAATTTGTAGTTACGTTTATATCTAAGAAAATTTATTGATTTACAGTATATATATAAATTAGTCAGATTATTTTACTCTATTTTGCTGTTTGAAATTGTGAAAACTTTGGTAAGGTATTGTATTTGAACTTCAGAAGAGGAGTTTTTCAGTGATGTTTCAATAATGTGTAACTTGATGAAATGTATCTACATTATTTAGTCATGGAAATGCCATTCGTGACAGAAAAACAAGCAAGCGTTGTGAGCGAGACTTACAAACATTGGAAGAGCAGCTAAAAGTAATTTAGAGGACATATCTAGATTTAATATGTCATTGTAGTTTACTGTTAATGTTGAAATTCTAGGTGTCAGTTGAGGAGTATCAAGTTGCTGAAACAAATCACAGTCAGAAGCTAGCAGACATGTGTCAGCTTGAATTTACTGTACAAGAAACTGAAAATGCACTGCAAGTAAGTTAACCAGTCATGATGAACTTGTCTTCTATTCACGCTACCTTTGTGTTGTATTGTAGATGAATTTATATTGACTAACTGTTATTCTACATTTGATATTTATTGGATTAAGCTAATAACATGTGGTTGCACTAGTGCAAAAACGAATAGCATTGTTGAAGTCTCCTACTTTTCTTTTCTATGTGTGCCAAGTTTGAACCTCTAAAACCATTTGGTTTATTTTTGAATGTATTTGCAATATGTTTCGTCTGACTAACTAACTTTCTTCAGACGGGTTTTTTCATTCTGCATGCTTTCTCCGACTGAACTGGTTACGTTTCTTTGCTGCAAACTATCCTGGGCAGAAGCAATTTTTTTGTTTAACGATCGGTTAAAAATACTGCTATCACGATTTTGTGTGAGCAGCTTGATTGTCGCGTCTTCTGCCAATCTAAAAGTGGCACTACGCGTGCTCCAGCACTCACAGGTGCGTCTTCTGACATTTGCAGCCGCTTCTTTTGTTCTCAGCGATCCACAAAATGTTTAGGATGCAATATTTTGTCTACAGATGCTGCGACTAGACAGCTAAGCAAGCATGACTTCTCTTTGCTGCGGTATCTAATAAAATGCGCTAGAAATTGTTCAGGACGAATGCAACTGACGAAAGCGCACTTCAAAATCTCTCAAAAGATGTACTGATGACTTAGTAGGACTTTCTGCGGTGACATCTAACGGTCTATCACAGCACCATTATTGAGTATCAAGTGCAACCTAGCTACATTGTTGGAAAGAGACTACTGAGACCACATTTCTGCATGCAGCTGAGCAGTTTGCTATCTTTTTGGTTGAAATCGATTTGAGCTGATTTTCTTGGGTCTTCTTCAGCAGTTATTTATCTAGGTTGCGTTTTAGTTGTAGGGAACTATGTTGTGTTCAGTAGTTCTTAGATTCTATTTACTATGATGTAATGAACCCATCAAGGTTCTCAACTTGCTTGGCCATGGCCAAAAAATCAATGTCACTACGCTATGCTCTCCACAGTTGGCCAAAAACTTCCAGTCAGACACAATTGACATGTCAACACTACTCAAGAATTATGATCAAAACAAACAGTCAAGCTTAATTAAATTGCAATCCATGTGTATGATTCATTAAATAGATAGATAGTTACATTTCCTAGAATTCCCTAGGCTGGTCTTCATACGGGTCTTGTGATATTCTTCATGCAAAAAGTGAATGAACAAACTACAAAAACAATATAAATGTATTTTAGTAGGAGTGGCTACACAAACCAGAGAGAAGCGAGCAAACAGGTGTAGATGGTTCAATACTGTACCAAAATGAGGGTGCCATGACTAACTCACAATGTACAGTTGTTACAATTTTCTGCAATGGTGAACTTAGTCATGGCACCCTCAATTTGGTACAGTATTGAAGCATCCACACTTGTTTGTTTGCTTTTTGCTGGTTTGTGTAGCCATTCCTACTAAAATACATGTATTATGTTTTTGTATCTTTTGGAAGAGACTGAAACAGTTGTCAACCTATTTTTTGTTTGATTTCCTTCTTCCCCTTTCTGAAAGGTTAGAAGAAAGAGTCTTAAGGCCTTTTCTGCCTTAATCTTGTGGCTATGGGACAGAAAAGTCAGAAGGGAATATAAAGCTCAGGTATGCACATTAAACACCCGCAAAATTCATTACCATGGCTCAAGTTAACATTTCTTTCCATTAGCTTTTTTTGTTTTGCTTGATAACTGTGTGTGTGTGTGTGTGTGTGTGTGTGTGTGTGTGTGTGTGTGTGTGTGTGTGTGTGTGTGTGTGTGTGTGCAGATATACCGTATTTCTTTAAATAGTGGCCGCATTTGAATAGAAGCCGCCCTCGTTTAGAAGCCGCAGCTGAAGAGACTTGTTGAAAATAGAGGCCGCCCTTGAAAAAATTGAGGCCTCACTAGTCTACTGGTCATGCCCATATCACATGCTTTTGATGCTTCCATGTCAATCTTATTCTATTACGTGCACTCGTCTATAAATTACATTTTTATCAACACAACGTACAGCAATATGTACCGGTAATAGTCGTGGCAGTTACAGCTAAACCTGCTGCAGTTGACACCTTTAAAGTGTCCAATTATGTCAACAGAAAGAAATGTGATGTTCAAGTACCAACATGTCACAGTGTGAAGTAGACACCTAAAAATAGAGGCCACCCTCGAATACAAGCCGGCCTTGTTTGGAGGCCACAGTTTCGTAACCTTGTTAAAAATAGAGGCCGTGGCCACTATTTGAAGAAATACGGTACTTGGATTTATGTACTGGTAGATGAATTAAACTGGTAGATGAATTAAACTGCTTGATTTTGAAGACACAGCAATACTAGAGAATTTTACTCTAGAATTTACTCTAGACCCTGCATAATTTGTATCTTGATGTAGTCTAATTAATTAACATGCACTTCTTGTTGATGAGCTGCAAGTCTACACGTGTATCTGTTGCTTTTCAGCAATTTGTGCAAGTGCCCTGTAGATAAATATTTGGAAGTTTTGCTAAACTATGTGCAATGTTATTAAGACTACTTTTTTTTGCGATGCATAAATGTGTATATGCAGCTGTCTTTTTCTTGTCCTTCTGTGTAGGTCACATTGGACACATTGCGGCATCAATTTAAAGAGGAATCTCACGCTAAGACATTACTACGAGTGATTACAACAGTATTGGTACTATTTATGTCTTTTAGTATTGTCCACTTTTGTTGTTAGGTTCGAATCAAAGCTGATAGTAGTGAAGCAACTGAATTCAAAGTCAGCTCTACAAAGAGGCTTGAAATTGTACGTTTTGTTATTGTATAGTGATTACTGAGAAAATACAGGAGCAGCAATGCCTATTTCTTGCAGACTTCTGAAAAGGCCAGAACTTTTGAAAAGCAAAATACAACCCTCAGCACTGAAGTAGGACAGATCTTGATTTGTAGCTTATGAACATATATTATATTATGGAAATGAATCACTTGTAGATTGGAAAACTGATGGCTGTAGCTATGGATAAGCAACAGGTAGTTTTACTCTAAGCATAGAGACACACATTGACAGAAAGTGATACGTTGATAACTATAGGAACTGTGTGAATTTACTGATGTCACACAGAGAATGCAGAATTTTAAGTTTAATTTGTAGTTGCGTAGGTGTTGTGGTAGGTAGTTTCACTTACTTTTCAATGGCAATCACTGATTCACTTGCTCAGTCTCAGTTAGTGCCTTTACTATTCTCAATGTGGGCATCTGGTGCTATGGTGCTCAAAGCAAAGCACCGTGTGAAGTGAGTGAATCGTTGCTTCTTTGTCTGCTTGCTGCTATTATATTGTTGGAAGGCTTGTATATTTTCCTGCTTTCTCTCGTTTGCCAGGGTTCCATATATTCCTTGTGATTTCATGTTATTTGGCTGTGCTTTCTTTGAGAAACACCGATGCATGGTCACTTACCATGTAAACCATTATATGAGGGTCTTCACAAAGAGCTATCAAATATTTTTATTATTTTATGACTGTTGAAGTGAAGCTTCCTCTTTTTTGTAAGGTGATCATCACTAGCATTACTAGCTATCATCAAGTAGATGTAACAACAGATGGAGATGAGACTGCATGTATGTATAGGCGGAATTCCTTGAGCCTCAGTATGAGCCTTTTCTCAATCAGTTTCTACATGCACGCATCTAGTAGCTTGTAGCATTATCACATAATGATGGTCTTGTATTGAATTTGTAATAGTGGTATGGTTTGAATACAAGTTGATGTGTATGGCGACAATTTTTGTGGCTACAATTGACGTCTAACGTTTATACCACCATACATCACACAGTACTAATTAATTAAGTGAAAACGAACATCAAGCCAAAATGCTCTAACATTGGCTGCCTCTATATTCCTTATGTCAAATACTTAGTACAGTACTATTAGTTAGACCATTGAGTTGAGAAGAAAGTGCATGTACATGGGCAAATGCAAGAGAACTGTCTTGATTGGTACATGTACCATTAAAATTCAAAATTTTTAGAAATTATTTGTATTTGCACAAGTGTGAACATGCACACACACACACACACACACACACACACACACACACACACACACACACACACACACACCACGCAGGTACACAGACCCTCATCTTTGTACACATTTACTGTCCTAAAATGAACTGTATTTCTTCTAACAGACAGTAGACAAATTGACGACTGAACTGAGTGATATACAGCAGAAACATAACGAAACTACTCAGCAGCTTGGGAAGAGGAAAGATGAACTTGTACCTGTGGAAATGGAACTGAAGGTTGTAGTTTTGAAATGAGAAGTGTGTAGATTACATTCATACGTACCATGTCAGGAGGAAGTAAACAGATATCGTAAGGAATCAGATGAGGTTGATTGGAAGACAGATATGATTCAAAGAAAGTTGGAGGTGCAGTTTAATTATCAATATATAGTCTTCAGGTAATGTTAACTCTAATTTATGGAGTTTTTACAGGATTTAGCTGCGTCAACTAAAGTAGTGGAACGGTTGGAGACAGAGGTGAGTGGTGTACTGGAAACATTACAGTGAGCCTATAAACACTAATTACTGCAAAGAGTTTGCTGTGTTTAACTTGATGGATGAGCAGGTATGAATTGGATGATAAAAATGCTATTATTCAAGCAGCAAGACAAGAAGAAATTGATCTACAAGAAGAACTCAAAGAGATCCAAGGTAGAGACATTTCTAATTTATATTTGGATGCCAGCATTGACATTCTGTCGTTTTATTTTAGTTACTTATCTGATAGTGATTTATACATGTGCAGTTGTCTGTGTGTGTGTGTGTGTGTGTGTGTGTGTGTGTGTGTGTGTGTGTGTGTGTGTGTGTGTGTGTGTGTGTGTGTGTGTGTACGACAGAGCGGAATATAAAGAATGTTTTTTGTCCGGACAAGCAGGTTTGCCAAAGCCACATCCATTTTAAGGCCACGCCCACGCTATCAATTTCAAAGCCCGCAAACACTCTATTGCTATTATTATTAGTGATTATTTGACATTTGTACAAATCACGACAATAACAACTTTGAGACAACATACCTGCACGGCAAGCATATTTATTGCATTACAATAAAGTCTAGAAAACTTATGGAACTTCAAAAGGCAAACTTGAAAGTGCACTATAATTGTGTGAGACAATAGCAGAACATTAACGGGTAAACCTAGCACAACGATGTACAAAATTGTCAGTCAGACTCTTCTGGAAAACTAAATGTAGACAGGCTTAGAGGATTATGCCACACGTCCCAGTCATCTAAATTAAAGCTGCTAGTGCTATCGTCTTGGGCCGACTCTTCAGTTTTCCTTGCTGTGTATTGCTTTCTGAAACCTTGATTAGGACGGCGGTTGGTCTTGAATCCTTCCCACCACAGCTGAATAGCGGCGTCAGTGTAAAAGTCTTCAAGTGATGGTCCTTCATGGTATACTTCCATAAGGTCAGACAAGGTGGTGTTGCCCATGCTGGTGCGCCTGTCTGTCTTGATCAGTTTCAGCGACGAAAACATCCTTTCAACATGTGTGGTAGTAAAGGGGAGACTAAATACTAGCTGGCACAATTAACGTTTGGCCACTTACAATGGTCTGGACAGGTGTAAAGTATGTACCACACAGACTCATAGCACACCTTGTTGACATTAAGATATTTTCTAGCATAACGGACTACCTCCTCAACCTCGTCATGAAGAGCAAGAATACTAACGCCTTTCCTTTCTAGTGGTTTGGCAAAACGAACAGCAAGAGCTTCTACAGCTTCTCTAACCTCTGCAGTATCATCAACATTCTCGTCTTCACTATCTTGCTAGAGGTTTGAACGTTAGGTTTTCTTTGCCATGTTTGGTTTCAAGAAAGGCATTTATATGACGAAGAAGTTTGGTGTCACACCAACCTAGTCGCTCCTTCATTTTATTATCAAGGCATACTAAATTGGTTTTCACCTTTTCTGCACAGTTACTTAGTGTGCTGACAGAATAGTTTGCCAAAGGGGCTCCTTGATACAAAGTATCTTCTTTGTCTCTCTGAAGACGGCTCAAAACGAGTTTGAAGGTTGGCCATTCCCCGGGCTCTTTCTTGGCAAGACCTTTGAGTGATTTGCTGGCTTTTAGCAGGTTATGTATACCATGTACAATGTTGACTTTGTCATCTTGGAGACTGAGGCTTAAGAGATGTACGGGCTGTAGCAAGTCTACATACATAGCTGTGCCAACTAGCATTTTGTAGTTCTTCATCTTAAAAACATAACCCTTGAGGCGTGCTTTATCCTCTGCCTTTGTCTGTCTGTCACTTGCTAGTGTGGACAAATGGTTTACATACACTTCATATCTGTCAATGAATCGTTGCAGAGCTTTACGCTTATGAGCAATCCAACGTGTTCCTGAGCAGCGCACAGGCACATTTCCGCCTATGGGGAAGCTGTATGCTTCCGTAAGGTCTGCAATGATGCCTTCAAGCTCAAGTAATTTTTTTAGGAGACTTGTGGTATAAGCAATATAATCGAAGCAACAATTCCATGACATCCTTGATTACCTTGCTGCACAGCGTGTCTTTGCAAGCCAGTTCAAGTCTGTGCCCACAGCACCACTGCCACATTAGCCAGGGCAACTTACTTTGCATTTTCCCTTTCATGCCATTGATTTCTGAACTTCTTGGGTATCGTGATCAAGTGCACAGTATTGCACCATCACAAGCTCATCATCAATCAATGTTTCCTGTATCTGTTGACCCATCAATTATTGCACTGTAAAACTTGGCATCCTTTAACTTGCGTCGTAATTGCAAGCGTTGGCTCTCTGCAATGTAGTGAGTAAACTCTTGTGCTCTGGCTTTGTTCAAATAGGAATTGCCAATATCTACTCCGTGTCTCTTTTCAAGTTTTGGCTAGCACAGGATACTTCTTAAATGCCATCATTTCCTTGGCTAAAATATATCAAAGATCAAACTTATTCAATAAGCATGTGTGCTCTGATTTCTCGATGTGAAGTAGGCTCTTAGCAACTGGTGCATAGGTGGATATAGACTCCTGACATGCCCGAGCATTGTCAGTACGCCATTTGTTAACCGCTATACTATGCTGTTCACTCATTGCATGATCGATAATGTTGCTTGTTCTCTGGTTAACAGATCCAACTAGCCATGCATGTTGAAAATTTTTAGATCCAACAATACTGCTTTCATACCTGCGACGTAGCTCGCACCAAAGAGAACCAACACAATCATTTGAATCGAAATCAAGATTGCAACGAAGTCATGACAAAGTCTGATATTCTTTCTCATAGTGGGTCTGCCACTTTTTAAACGTGCTAAGGGATACTCTACGTGATGATGACTGCTTCTGGCACTTAGACAGTGACTTGGCCATTCCTGGTTGGGGTCTTTTTTGGTAAGACTTGTGAGTTTCTACTATCTCTGGTTTTCTGTCTAACAGGTCAGTTGCAAGTGATGGCATTATTTAGAAGCCTTTAGTGGAGCTTGACGGTTGAATTGATTTCGTTGGGCTAGAGCTTGCTGCTGTTTTGAATGTTGCTGTTGATGCTACCTGTTTCGGTTGCAAGAATGAGAAAATGTCTGACTGTTTTGTCTTTGCCTTTTTGGAGTCAGATGGAGAAATGGGGAGAGGACTGTGCCGTTTCAGCTGTTTTGGGGGTTCAACCTACGAACTGATGAACTCATCTTCAAATTCAGCCTGCATGCAAGCTGGCGACAAAGACTGACCTACACTCTGGCCTTTCATACACCTGTCATTGATCTTTGGGTCAGCAACTGGAAGAACAGGAACAAAGTGATTAGGTACATACAACTCCTTGGCGAGGAGAGTAAACAGTTTGCATGAATGATCGACATGCACATGAAAACTGCTTGGGATCGATGGTATGTACATCTTTGCCAAGTACAGTCGCTAAAGCAGAGATCTCTAACATGCCACTTCACACTCCTTTCCGGCGAGATAACTCTGCTTGATGGTTACTCCTTCAGCAAAGGCATGGTGTATTGTGAATTTTTGTCAACTCATTTGAAAAAACAGCATGTGCTTTGTTTCCTAATACCTGTGACAGTATTGCAGCAGCAGAGAATACCTTGTGTCCATCATCGCCATTTGCCTGCTCAGCCCTTTCAACGAATAGCTGAGCATAATATCGTACAGTTTTCTAGCAATTCTCTGACCACCTTTTCCCTGATATTCGAGTGCTCATTCTGCTTTCCAAATACAGCAACACTAGCTGCTCGGTACAAACAGTTGCCATCCCCAAGTACCACCACAGGGACATGGTTTACTGGGGCATCATCAGGATACAAGATAGTAGCAACGCTGTCTGCAGCAAAGCCAGCTGCATCAATTGTGTTGGGTATGATGTCCATATCTACAAGCTAACACTGAACTTGTACTGTAACTAAAGAAAGATATGAAAATAGAGAATTCCTGCGTTGAACTGTACTTTACCAATATACTCACAATTTGAACAGGTGGTTGGGCTTTCCTTTCCACACACTCCAAGTAAATGCGTTATCCCTTTCACAGTGAACAGCTTGAAAATCTACGTGCACCACATGTTAGCACCAATTGATTAGCATCACAACACGTTCCCACTTCCGGGCTTCCACTGTACAGTACCAAGATTTGTTTGAAAAACTTACGAGGCTGCCTGAACGACGGGAGTCAAGGTTTTGCAGATGAAAGAACAGAGTAAACGTACAAAAATAGACAGATGTGCTCTAGTTGCTGTCAGTCAAATCTAGAAACTGTTTAGAATCTTTCTAGAACGACTGGAATTTTCAAAGAAACAGCAGTCACTGCTACGGCTTCAAAAAGTTTGACAATGACAACTATTGACGTGTTTGCGGGTTCCCGCACTCTCACCTACAGTCCCTGTGTCAGAACCATTGACACAATTACCCGCCCTTCACCCCGCACATCCTGACCACATACCCAGAAAGAAAACATTCACAAATCAGGATGTTTGGATTACCGTCTAGGGGACGCTGTTTCTACCAATTCATGTCCTTCTATTTGGTGCTGTGGTGCATTCTTGGTGAAAATTTGTATTCTAGGGCAACTTCCATTGCAGTAACCCGTCTCACCACTTCGCACAGAAGCTTACCATAAGTGTGGTAAGGAAGTCCCCATAAGTGTGAACTTTGAAAATCTGTAATATCTCCACTGTTTTTTGGACCTTCCGTGATGATCTCGGAATCACCAGGTCTGGCATCTGTTTATTAAATTATTTAAGCCCTTCCTACAAAGACAACCAAAAGATAACAGTTTTGCATATCAAAGACATATTAGCCTAGTAGAAATGGTTATTATCCAATTATTCTGTGAAATCAAGGGATCATCAACTGGAACCACTTAAGATAACATGATCTAATGAGCACACCTGGTGTTACCTCTACCACATCCTAGTTCAGACTTAAGGAGAATAGATAGTAGATTACCGCAAGAAAACATACTCTGATAGTGCACAGTCTGACTCATGAGTTATGTCCCCATCATGACATTTGGGTGTGACCGTTTGATTAACCATGCAATGTCCGGCCAAGACAATATATGGCCGGACATGGACTTGTTTTGACCGGACAATGTCCGGTGTCCGGGCGTTATATTCCCCACTGTAACTAGCCCACCATCCCACCATCCCGTTCTTCTCACGGGCAGATTAGATTAGTTGTTAGTAAATTATTTTATCGTTGTATGCACGCACACACATGCACACACACAGACATCTGACACTCACTCACACACACACACACACACACACACACACACACACACACACACACACACACACACACGCACACACATGCACACACACACACACACACACACACACACACACACACACACGACAGCTCTCCTTTGTATAGCCTGTTGAGATAGAGAACAACTGATCATGAAGATGGCAGTGTGGAAGTAACAAATTGGGAGAGGTGGGCATTACTCTAGGCGTAGAATGACATGACATTCAGGCTAGCAGCCGGACAGCATTCTCATGAAGAATTTCATTCCGAGTTATATATCCCATTCAACTATATCCCATTCAACTATATCCCGCTCAGAAAGTTATCGAGGATCCAGTATTCCAAAGTCTAGCTAGCAGCGAATTTCCCGTTCAGAATCATATATCCAGGCGAAATCATGGAAGTCACTTGCAGTTACTTGCTCACCCGTATATGACTTGAATTCGAATCTTGCTCTTCTCGCGTTTTTTTGGTAGAAATCGGCACTTTCCCTGTGTAGCGATCGGTGCTGGAAATGCTTAGGTCGGATTCGGTGTAAATGCAATGAGAATTTGGAGAGAACCGCAAGCTGTAAAAGAACGGCTTCAGTTGGCGAGAAATTGTCGATCGCTGGAAGCGTTGCGAAGGGCAGTGATGCGTAAAGTCCACACGGGATCGGTACGGGCGTTCGTTTGAATAAACCGTAAGTTGTAGCATTCTTGTTGTCGCGAGATTTCACGTGAGGGTTGACTCCTTGAGAGGGGACCCGCGATTAACCAATGGGCACAGACTGAGCCAGGGTAGAAGAGTAGATGAACGACAGTTTGATCACCTCTCGCCAATGCACCGTTTGAGAGTTTACTCTGAACACGTGCACGCACACACACACACACACACACACACACACACACACACACACACACACACACACACACACACACACACACACACACACACACACACACTGCGGCTATATATGTCACCATTAGTCTGTTAAATATATGTTGAAAAAAATTTTAATATGTATATTTAGCTGTTTATGCTGGATATTGGGATGGCCGGCTGCATGTTCTGTTGCTGTCAAATTTGAAATTAGGGAAAGAGAAAGATTTTCTGTTCAACTTGAAAATCATATAGGCACTGATGAGCCTGCCTTTTTACTTCACCGCAAGAGGCACTACAGTTGCAGCTGGATGTCATTCAGTTTCAGTTTCTCAAGGACATGAGCATTGTGAGAAACAGAGCAAAGATTAATACAATCTCTTCTCTTTATGCTGGAGCATGGCTGAGGGCAGTCTCAAACCAAATCTTGGCCTATTCATGCTTCAACATGAGTTCATTATTGCCATCAGGATTTGGCTTGGCATTCCTCTGTTTCCGGATTTCCTGACTCGCTCAGATGTGTTTGTGGCAGTATCATTGACCCTAATGGAGACCATTTGCTGGGTTGTGTTTGCAATTCAGCTCTTAACAGACGTCATAATGCTTTATGTGACATTATTTGGCATGCCTTATTGATAGACAACGAAGAAGCCAGGAGAGAACAGACATGTTTTAGTAAGTCTAAGGCTAGTCCTGGTGACATTTGTTATCCAGACATTGTTGATGGCAGGCCTGCTTTCTTTGACGTAACAGTTCGTAACACTGTCCAAGCTAAGTATGTATGTGAAACTGCAGAAATGGCTGGAGCCGCTACAAGGGCAGGAGAATTGGAAAGGATTACAAACACTAAAACGTGAAGGACTGTTCTACCCTTTGGTGCTGGAATCTTTTGGCTTTTGGACTCAAGCAAGTCTTCAGACGTTGAGAACTATTGCAGCCAAAACTACGACCTATATAATGGCATCGATTTACAGCAACTTTCTCCAACCTTTTGCAACAGCTCTCTGTTCAATTGTGGCAACACAATGCTAGAATGATAATTTGTAGATATTTGCTAGAAACTGAGTTTGACATGTGGGATTTGACTACATATGTAGAATAATTGGGGTTAGGTTTTGTTGGGGATGGTGCTTGTTTGTTGGGGTCGGTGCTTGTTTGTTGGGGTCAGCCACTTAGGGATGTAATAGTTAAAAAGGCAGCTGATGATGATTTCAAGGCACTTCGTAAAAACCTAAACCTCCGAAGCATAGAGGCAGAGTTGCTTGCATCCAATTTGGATCTGAAATAGACGAATTGGTTATTTGACATAGTGAATGTCTCATGCCAGAATCAAAACAAGAAAGCTGTTCAATAATAGAGTGACCAGGAATGGCTCGAAGTAGGTGGTTTAATTTGCAAACGCTTAGACAACTATATATGTAGTGTACACTATTTTGGCTATAGTTATGCTTATACAAAGTACAAAGGGGTCTGCATGGAGTTATGCATTTGCACTAGCTGTGGTGATGCAGGTTGAACTACCTGATACTGCATGTCTGTTTTCTTTTTTATTGACCTCAGAAATATTCAAATTGGATTATTTAATCTGTTGTTTTTCTTGAGCTCCATATTTAATTTTTATTATTTGAACTGTGTTTTTAGTAAGACAATTTATAAATCTGGACACCATGGTGTATTTGAAGCTGCAAATGAAACTGTTAGCTGATGCAGGGGCGTAGCCTACCACTGTTCACAGGTTGCATGCAAACCTCCACCCAAGCATAATTTGCATTTCCAGTCCGCAAGACAACAGCATGCATCGTGCCAATGCACCAGCTTGGATGCCCTCTACCTACATTGATGATGGACTAAGTTGTCGATTTCGACAAATCTTAATTGTGGCTTTGACCATGACAAACAGCCCAATACGGGATCCGCATATACGACCACAGATGGTACAGATGTATTGGGTGCTTTGATGACTGCCTGCTTTTGCGGCTTGTCGTTTGAACATTAAGGTTGGACAGCGATGTTGTTCAAATTGGTCAATGACGGTTCTGTACGTTGATCTCCATAATGGCATGTCAATATCTATTTTTCCCAAAGCTGAGAATTAATGTTGCAAGACTTTAGGTTTGCCTTTAGACTGTCCTTGAACCATTTTTGGGACCTCCTTTCAAGCGTACACCCTCCTTTATTTCTCCATAGATCACGGCCTTTGGAATTCTTTCATCTTCCATATGAACTAAGTGGCCTGACCAACAAACTTGTGCTGATAGCAAAAATGTTTCAATACCATTCACATTGCAGACCCTAAGAACTTCCGTATTACGAACAAAGTCTTGCCATTTAATAAATTTCAGCTATTTTGCATAGACACATCATATGGAAACAATCCAAGCTCTTGATATGCTTTCGATACAGCATCCACGTTTCAGAACCATATAGCAGAGTTGATATAACAATAGCACGCTATACGTTGATTTCGGTTCGCAAATGTACTTCATGCTCCTGTCACAACCGTTTGCTTAGTTTTCTGAAAGCTGAACTGGCCTTTGCAATACGAGATGAGATCTCTTCATCCATTGTTAAATTTTTTCATCTTGTTACTTTCAAGATAACAAAATTTGTTCACATTCTTTAGAGGTGTGTCTTGAACTGTAATGATTGATTGTTCGATAGAGTTACCAGGTCTAGCTTGTAACATTAATTCAGTCTTTTCAAACTAATTACAAGACCAAAGTTACATGCTGCATTAGATAACCTGTCCATAAGAATTGCATGTCACTCCACATAGGAGAGAAATGAGCACAGTCATCTACAAAGAGTAGTTCACGAACCAACAATTCTTTGACTTTTGTTTTCCTGACATCCGTCGAAGATTGAATACTCCACCATCAGTGCGAAATCGTATATTCATGCCTTTTTCACAACCTTTGAATGCGAGAAAAAGATGTTAAACAAGAGCGGGGCCATAACACATCCATGCTTAGCACCATTTGATGCTATGAAGGGTTGAGACATTTTGCCGTTATCAATCACATGAGCAACCATTTCATCATGAAATGATTTAATGATGTTTAAGACTTTAGCAGTACAACCAATTTGTGCAGAATCTTCCAAAACCCAGTCTATCGACCGTGTTGAAAGCTTTTGCTAAGTCTACAAAGGTTATTCGTGTAGATCTTTATTTTGCTCCTGGCATTTTTCCTGCAGTTGTCGAGCAGTGAAATCATGTCAGTTGTACTTCTATTTCTGCGAAAGCCACATTGACTTTCAGGAATTATAACTTCTGTTATGGGTCTAAGTCACTTAGTCGCCGATATTTAGTAGCAGGACATTTAGTCGCGGACATTTAGTTGCCAGTAAACTTAGTCGCCATACCATTAGTCGCAGGTGCTTACATTTACCATAATTGCAAAGGAGGCAAGTTACACATACATATATTATATTTGTTTTCGATTTGTGAACCCACTTCAGGACACCCGAGCTATGTCACTGTGATGTCATGAAAATATTACACTTGTAATTGAAAGTTTTATTGAAACAGATTAACATATCGTGATTTGGTAATTATGGTGACTCTTGCAGTCTAGATCCTAAAATTTATTTGCTGTCTCAGAGTCTTGATTTGTTTGCAATTTTGGAAGCTATTAGGTTCTTAATAGTTTAGTCAAAACTAGTAATTTTTAATTTGTGTACGTTCTTTGTGATAATTTGTTGATTGAGATGCTTGCTTAATTAACAAAAATACTTGAACTTAAGCAAGACAACTTGAATTTGTTGCATGCTGCATGCTTTTGTAACAAGAACTTTAAGTGTATATGATGGACTGGAATTTGTCTAAAGTATAGCTTGTAACCTTGAAACATAACTGAATCCAATATTCTTCTAGTTATACTAGTTTGAACGTTGTATTAATGTTTTGTAGACTATTATCATGATGTCATCAAAAGACATCAGAAGTACGTGACCGAAAGGAAGAATCTTACTTTGTGTCTCAAGGTATGATCTCGATCTTGATCAGTTACTTGCTGTATTTTGACTTGGTTAAATAGTTGGACTTACTGCAATTTATAAATATAGATTGACAGGCTATAGAACATAGGATAGCATGATTGAATAGAACACGTACCATAGCTGTCTGTGCACAAGACGCGAATTGCTTTGGGGCACCCATACTCTGGAGAAAAAGAAGTCTAAAACGCTGCTATGTAATGACGAAGATTCTTAGATGTTGTTTGTCAAAGTTATTGGTGTTGATAGCATGATCAAAACTAAACGGCCGTGTATGCATGTGACTGGATCTATTTAATAAAGAGTGAACAAGCATATGTAAAAGTTACCACAACCTTGCCTCCTATCATCTGGCGGAGTGACACTGGTCTTGAGGATAATTGAAATAGATTGACATACGTAAATAGAGTGACATACGTAAATAGAGTGACATACTTGAATGGTAACCGTAAGGTCTCCACAAATTCTTATGATGACCAGTCATTCTATTATTAAAATTTGAGGAAATATGGTGGAGTATGTGTGTATACATACATACCAGCTGCTTAATTGTTTCTAATTTACCAACTTACCGCTTTATGAACAGGGTAGGATGGAGAAGACAATACATGAGAATGAGCTGTTGGCTGCCGAGTATAAGAGACAACAAATTTATCATATGAAAACAAAAGCAAAGGTAATGGATTCTTTGGAAAGAAAGCTTGCACTGGAACGCAGTTTACAAGATCACAAAAGTGTCAGTGGTTTCTTCAAATGTTTGTTTGCCAAGATTGTATTGATTTTATGAGTTCTTAGTTGTTAAGCCTTCAAGAGCGAATGCAGTCAATTTTAGACGAGTATCATCAGATTCGTTCTATTTGCAACGAAAACTGTTACTTTGAATGCGGTGCAAAATCAAGTCAGAATGTCAGAAGACTTGAATCAGTGGAGAAGAGGTTTGCTCAAGCGTTAGAAAGCATCAGACGCTTCTTACGACGAGAGAGAATGTTTGCATTGTCATCAGGCCAACAAATTTGTCAGTTTGCACCGCCATTGTCTTCGTCGTCATTACTAGTGCAGGATGACTTTGAGTCAGAGACACATAGAAGCAGCAGAAGTCATCGTGAAGAGGCAACTAAAAGTGCTACAATGGGCAATAGTGCTACTACATCTTCAGCTATTACGTATACCCTGGTGCCAAATTATGTAGGATGACTTTGAGTCAGTGACACATAAAAGCAGCAGAAGTCATCGTGAAGAGGCAACTAAAAGTGCTACTACATTCCATCCTTAGCTGGTGCCATATTACGTTTGATGCTGTAGGTGCACCTAGTATGTATATAATGCACAACAATTTGCCACTTTCGATTTGTAAAGGCAATATGATGTATTTACCACTGTACTGTGTCAGAGCGTGAAAGTACGTGGATAATCACGTGAGAAATCAATTTACTCTAGATGATCAAACAGAATAAAATTCTATCGTTTTTAGCCTGAAAGATGTTTTCGATCAGACAATCTTTGCCGTTTGCATAATGCCGTTTAGCAATTTACCGTTTGTCCGACTAGATCTACTATGTACATGAAATACATTTGACGGGTCCTGCATTTTGAGTAGATCCGGGAGCCAAGTAATGCGTATGCTGTTCACGTACGAAAATTTATTATGGTCGAACAACTTCTAGTTCCGTTAGCAGATTATTCGTGGATTTGGACGTTGGAGGTTTTGTTTGAGCAGTTACTTTACGCAGCAGTTGGCACGATCTACTCTCTGTTTTTCTTCTACTTTGCTTGCTTGACTCTTCTCGACGTTGCCGACTGGGTGAAGAAGACGGACATATATCGTGAACGTATTGTAGGTTGTCTCCTTATCCTAGGGAGTGTGACCGTATTAGGTTACTTTACTTACTCGGCATTGTACTATTTTGCTGTTGGCGGATATTTTGGGATTTACGCTGTTCTAACGTCAAATCAAGACTGGCTTGTATGGATTCCATCATATCATTTACCATAAACGTGAAATTTCATAATTTACTAGTCACTATTAACTAGAGTCTAGCATATAAATTCATATGATATCAAGTGATTATTAGTTGTTTATCCGGGATGTTCGCGATCAAAGATGGCTGAAGCCGCGTTTATGCCTTTTTTAGGTCCTCCGATGCCTAAGCTACCAAAACTCGATCGCACTACTTTATCATGTCTGGATTTTGCCATTAACGAGTCGCTTCTTGATAACCATTTAGCGGAATGGAAGAGTGGTAAGTCTATCACTAGAATTAATATTGCGACGGTGCCCTGCCCCATGAATGAACGCAGTTATTAATTATACCAGTATGTAGACGTTGTAGTAGAATTTCTTGTTTCTTTACGTCGATGCCGTTTGAGAGCGGCAGTGGCCAGTAGTTTTACAATAGCTCTAGCTCTAGAACCAATATTTAGATGAACTATATTTGTGCTCATTGAAGGAAGACAAGTAGATGCAGAGTTTATGTCATTGGCGACGACGTTTTCTGTGACTCTCCAAAAATGCAATATACTATCATCAATTATCATGTCAAATGGCCGTGCAATCTTCTCATTGGTCAATCAAAGGCATCGTTTGGTTGGCCGATGGCTGCCCGTTATTTCATCCTCTGCTGAGTGTGGTCTGATGCTCTAAAATGCAGTCTCTATTCATTTATTTGTTTTATTACAAATCCACTCAATATATATGTCTCTGTTTTTAGAGTAGGTCAGATACAAATACGGTACTATGTACTGGGAAGATTGCAAAGTCTGAGTTCTGTCTGTAAGGAATGGAGTGGAGCTTTAGGACCTTTTCGTTGTAGATATTTATGATGTACGTTAGTAGTAGGAATTAAAGTTTTAGGTGTAAATTTGCTTGCAATTTAGAGTATTTTCATATTTATTTGATGAGGACCTTATGGCAGTGTCATCAGCAATATCATAATTTGTTACTGTCTATTCGTGTGTTTATGTTATATGAACCATTCCAGACTTGGTGTCTTTTTGTTTGATAGTGTAGGGGGCTGTTTTGTTTGTCAATGTCACTAACTCTGTGGAATGCAAGTTCTACAAATTAGAAGAGACTCACCATTTACTCCAGTAGTTTTAATGGAAAAACTATTGTCAATGCACAATCTGAACGTGCAAACTACAGAGACAAGGATTTGATGAATCAACGCATCATCTTAGATTTACAGCCAAGTAAATTTGTATGATATGCACACTAAACAGTAACTTACAAGATTCTGGATATTAACTGATGTACAACTTATCAATTTTTTGTATGGTTTATTAGTATTTGTTTTCAGTATATGCACAAGTTCCAACGGGTAAACAAAAGAGTCCTGGTCTGTTCTGGGGTAGTGAGAATTTTTGAACAAGTGTCTTTGTTGGTCAGCAAACAGCATCATCTGTCTTGTGACTGTGTAGAGTGACGGTAACAATCACATAGTGCTAAAAGCTCGACAATGCGTGATGAATTTTCAAAACAGATTATACTTTCCTTGTTCACCTGTGGAGTTTATATGCCGATTTTCCACATCAGAAGCTCTACAAGGAAATTGTAGTTGTACACTTGCACGTGGATTCTACACTTGAAAGTTGCATGTAACCACAAAGTGACACCCTTGCAACATGAACATATCATGTTTTACGAACATAGCCTGGCTGCCAGATTCATTTTGCATGCAATAGAGTCTTACTGATATTACATGTATGTTATTTTGACTTCGAATGACATACCTCCCCCACTGACAGAGGTAAAATTAACAGACTGAAAATATTATATTTTCTATTTGCAATCATATGTAACAAGGTTTGGGTTGTTGGCTTCTGTCTATAGTTATCATGAATCATTGATGTAGTGAGGTGAATCTGTGTGATCATTTAATAAACAAACTATGTTTAGATGGTGTTGACCCTAGCCCTGCTGAACTCATAAATGGCTTCTTAGAAATGTCTTGGAGAGTATACACAGTATGCAGATGTCGTATAGATGATTGCTAAAATCTAAATAAATAGTTAGTCAAGTTTATGACTTTTTTAGGAGTCTCCAAAGTTGACTATAAGGAATGAAGAACGTGAAATCAAGCGTCCTCCACCATTGTTTTGGATAAAGTTAGCACTAAGGGTAGCATCAAGTTGTGAATGGGATCTTCAAATGATTGAGAAGAAGTACAGAGCTTAATGTTTTTCACGTTGTATAGTTATTTTAGAGTTGCTGCCATTAGGCTTCCCTTTCAAGCTCAGAGGTCATTGTTTATTGGACTTCTCACTGATGGCGTGCAGGCTTTAGAGGTAAGCTAACAACCATGTGTTGGCATGCACTTGAGTGTGTATGATCATAGTATTATGTTAGACTCTACAGCAGTAGACATGAATTTGTTTGCAGGCCAATCTCTTGCAGATGCCATTTGTAGTGTTTCATTCCACTTTTGTAAGAATGTTTTACATTATCAACATTAAGGAAACTGCAGCTTCCTGACATTGCTACCATTGTTGCTGCGAACAAAGTAACTGCACAGGGTTTGAAGACTTGATCTTAAAGTATTTCCTGCCCAACTATCCAATCTAGGCAACCACTAATTCGAATTAAGTACTCAACTATCTGAGCCAGGGAACCAAATATCTTATTGTGCAGTCAACTGTCCATGCTTGCCAAATGTTCGGATTGTGTGTCATCTGTATTTTCCATTGCAACAAGGGGTGGGCGATGGGTCTATCTTGCTTTGTAATATTTGTTCTGATAAGACTATCTGACATTTACAGATGCCCTCATTGTGTTGCTAATTTGTTATCATTTTGCAAAAGTTGGGTTTGTGTTATTTATTAGTGAGTAACACTAGCTTTTCCTGGAATTTCGATATTATGATGGGCATGGACGTTATCTAATCTTTGGCATTCAAGCCATTGTATTGTTGCATTATAAGCCATTGTATACTACCTATAGCATGATGATATTCAGTGATTGTGTACTGTAGATTGTGACCAACCAATTGTAATTGTTTACTGGTATAGATTCCAGTGGCTGATTTGAAATTGGAGAAGATCGACAGCGTTGTGGCTATGGCATACATCTTATACTATAGCTGGTTAGGTGGTTATGGTCAGTATACCACTCTGCATTCACAACTGTTTTGCTTTTAGGGTTATGCATGTCTCACTGCACTGTTCACTGTGCCAGTCAATACAGAAAAAGTATGTCGAATTCTCAGGTTACAGGTTTGGGTTGTTATGATCAGAATCTTATATGCATTCACACACATTTGAGGATACACATTTTTAAAGAAGGGAGCTCACCATGCAGTGAATTTTGCTGCTGTTTAATACCTTTTCTATTATTTGTTTTTCTTGAAATCGGAACTGTCATTGATGTGACAAGCTATTGTGTGTATACTGTTGTTTGAGCTGAGTAGGTACATGTGACAATGACATGCAGTAACAGGGAGACGGTCTACCGTAAATAGTAGTACTTTAGACAGTATATTGTAGCTTTTTGGATGCATGTACCAGGAGAACAGACTCACTAGTTGGGTTATAGTGTTTGGAGGGTATGTGATGTAGAGGATAATTTTGGGTGGCAATGGTATATCAGCTTGATTGAACCATAGAGAGTATTAGAATTTAACACATTCAAACTTGATTAAACTTGCAAAGTGCAAAGTTTCTAACGTGAATCCAACTATTTTGATGGAACTCATTTGTGCATGAAAAAATTATCGGAGTTTGTGTGACTGCATTTCATCCCACAATTAAATCCCGTACATTAATTTTTGTGCAAGCGTGGCAAAGGTTTTTTGTAAGGCTGGTAATGTAGCATGGAAATGTAGCAGATTGGGCAATTGACTGCTGTTGCCATATTTGAAGTGCGTGCTATGGGTGGCTGAAATCTGCATCAAAGAATTGCTATGATTTCATAAATTTCTGCAGTGTTTTCAAAATTGCCCATGCACAAATGAGTTCCCAAAGTTCTCAGAACACGTCCTGAAGTGCTAGGTTGAAGTCTTGTAATAAAAATAGCTTGGTGCATGGTAGCTCATAATAGATAATGTAGTAATGTATTTGGCCATAGGACATAACTGTAGTCCTCTGTCTCCTATTTCAGTGTGCACTTTTTTACATGATTGCTAGTGAGCTGTATAAAGTGACAGACTAATTTTGTGAGCTAGGGAAGCACCGATGTCTTCTCCATCCAAAGAAGAAGTGGTGAGTGTGGTATTTCATTGCTTTGTTTGGAAGTCGTTTTGTTGGAACCTGTGATTTTGCTGTCACCAGTTGGAACAACTTACACCACACGCTTTAAGAATTTTATCTCAAGCAACTGAAATACAGAAATCTCTTCCTTTACCAACATTTACTGCATCTGGTCTTGTGGAGTCATCTTGTGTAGTGCCTTGTGATGCAATACATTGTCAGGTATAATGTTGATATTGCTGTTGTTATCTGTGTTGCAGTGTGAATTATACAACATGTCATGAAAAAACTGCAGAGGCAAATGCTAGAGACAAATGCTGGACAGCATAACTTTATATATTTACAAGGGCTAAAATGTACTAGTTTAGTTAATACTAATAGCTTTCTAAATTAGTGCTTAATATTGTTACAGAAATATGGTAATTACAAAGCCAGTCACCTACAAATATTCCATTCAGTAAATGATCCTGTTCCTACATCAATTATATTTCCATGAAATAGAACAACCTCATTACTTGTGGTTGTCTAATGTCTAATTGGAATTTGCAATTTGGGGAAGTCTTTAACAATCATGAGACTTATCTCCAGTTCTTTGCTTGTGATCACACAAGGTTTACAACAGCAAGCACCTACCATAAACAATGGAAGCTATGTTTCTTGTTGCGACAGACAGTGGCTTATTGGATAGGGTTTGAATTTTTATGGTCTATAATGATAGACGTGCTTGCTTACTTTTGGTCTTATATAAGTTAATACTGGCTCTCGATACTGATGGTCAGATTACTGCTGGCATCTAAAACTTGAACTTGATGTTTAATACTTTGTAATTATTAGCTGTTGTTGACACTGTATCAATATTATTGTAACATTGAACTAGGTGGCATTTGATTTGGGTCAGTTTCACTTTTTGCATCAAGAAGTTGACAAAGCAAGGTCTCTCTTCACAGCATGTCAGAAACTATTGCCGAGTGTAATGAATGAGATATTTGTTATGATAACTGACACAAACGTGTTTTTCGTTTTTGTAGGTTGCAACTCATTCATTTGTTGAAGTTGACCACAGTAAATTGGCTGGTTATCTATGTGCATGTGGATTGAGTTCTGATGTGAAGTCACCTTTACAGTCTGATTTGATGTTTAGAGCTGAACAAAGTAGACACCAGAGTTACAAGGTAAGTGTTGGCTGTTTGTTTAATATAAGTAACATAGTACAGTTAAAGTCGATTTGCCAAGTGCTCCACAGCACTCTATTTAGTTTATAATGAGGGTAATCACACCCGTACAAAAGAGTGCACATGAACGGTTTGGTACTTAAGGAAGAAAGGGTAAATAGAATACATAATTATATGTAATCTAAACAGTCAAGATCCTGAACTCTGAGACTGTAACGTCTGTGTACTCTGAAGTCTTACAGACATCTTTGTTGGTTATTATACTTATGTCTTGCTCAGCCAGCTCAGTCTGGTTTGTAAGGTCTCTTGTAAGCACCGGAAGTAAACCCTACCTCATAGTTGCTTAGATCGTCATCGCTGTCTAGACAGAAGACATGACTTTATGAGGGATCCAAACAGATCTGAGAAGCACTATTTTCTGTAAATGCTGCAGGTTGTGATGACCTGGAATGATTTCGAACCGTCACAATACCTGTGTGCACCATGCCCAAGCTCCCAACTAGAACAACCAATGTCTGGCACTGTCACGTACAGCTTATCTTCACCCACAAGTCGCTGCACTTTGTCAACTTCTCAGAGTCTTTCCTAGGGTTAGCATTAGAGATGTCACTGGAGATCTACTTTCCAAAGAATGTAATTTTATTGAAATAGAACCTAAGCTTTATCCCTGAACAGGAGAAATATTTGCCATGCGATGCAACAGCATAGATTAAGAGGCTCGTCTTGACTTGTTCTCATTTGGGTTCTGGGGAGGCAGACTGGAGAAAGCCTTGATGTCGCAGTTTTTATCCCAATGCTCCAACTTAACAACGTACCACTGACCTTCCTATTGCATATTGACGACACACAAGACAAATGTCGGAAATACAAGCAGCGAATTATTATGGCCGAGCTTACAAGAGACTTGAACATTCAGCTGGCAGCTCCTGAGAGCCAGATGTTAGAGACTTTTAGCTGCATATTGAACTTCTACTTATGTCTAGCGTTATTGGGAATAGTTGCATCATGTGTTATTGCTGTTGTACGACATAGATGGTTGTAATTGAAATATACCATGGTTATATTATTAATAATGTTATATTGTTGCATTTATCAAATACACCATGTCTTTCAGTAGTACCAGTTCTCACAGTAGTAGTGGTAGTGGTAGTCGTCGTCGTAGTCGTAGTAGTAGTAGTAGTTTTATTCAGCAAAAGCATCCACCGGTCATATCCATACTACAAAAGCTACTACAATGGTACTCAATACAACACTATATCAATCGATTTAATTAAACAAACCTACTTAAGTCAACATCACAATCTACTTAGTGAGGCAAGCCTCACTGTTGATTAAATCCATGTCATAACATTTTAGAGGCCTGTGCTTGGCTGATCTACTTGTGCGAATGCACAATACAGAAGATCTTATTAGAGAAAAGCTGATCCGACATCTCAGAAGTTCCATCACTGAACTATATTTCTTTTCAGTTTTGTTGGCAATTAAACTGGCAAGATGTTTGTAGAAGGTGGAAGTTTCAGAGCCCATGCCACTGGTAGAGGAAAAACCAACGGTGTGAAGCTGGCATGTTCCACTTCCAGTACTCACTGTGCATATTCACGTTTTTTCTCACATTCATGGATGTTGAATGCTGATCTCAAAGAGCCTTGACTATTGGAGCATGTGTTTGGGTAAAATACCCTTACATCAAAAAATGCACGGTCTTCTTTCGTCCAGACTCCTCTCGCTGAAAGATCAAGTCTAGCCTCGTCAGACATATTTGCTGTTTTCTTCTGAAACTTTTCTCCAGTCAGAGGTTGTAACATCGGTTCTATCGCTACATCATGACACACTTCAGTCAAAAGATCGGCAGTGATATCCCTAATTTTATTGTGCCTTAGTGTCGGAAAGCCACCTTTAGAACATACCATTGCATGGTCAACGTTGAAAGCAGATCCACAGACACATTTTGAAGGTAGATTTGGTAACATCCAACCATAGCGCATGCACAAGCATCACGAAAATCTCCTTTGCTCAAATGAAAACCATGTTCTTCAACCGGTAAAACGGATAGCCAATTTGATGCACCCTTTTCAGAGGCAAGTTCAATGCATCGTTTCATAGATGCTGGGCAATTAGCTTCTATCTCTACTAAAGCTTGTTTCTGAGAAGCCGGTTTTTCAAATTTTGTGGCAGATTTTTCTTTCTGAACAGCTTTGACAGCGACATTGTAGCACTGTTCTTGTTGTATTATGAGAGCTGCTAATGGTGCTGTGATACGACAAGAAGACTTGAACTCAACATCGGACGTGTGAGTTGGATTAGTCAAGTTTAAACCTCCAAATCGACAAGGTAAAGCCAACAAATCTCTCACGTCTTGGCTACAATGTTGCTGGCCGGTTATGGCAGGAATGAAATAATCATGAATGGCTTCCTCAAGCGGCTGCATCATGGAAGAGATGTTTTCGACAGTTCTTGATATGTATGACCATTGACAAGCCAAGCCATGAGTAAATGCAGAATAAGCAGCATGTGGTTGTGTTAATGCAATCTCTGACAAGCGTTTTACTTGCATGACCCACTTATCTACCTTTCTGCTGACATATTTTTCAACAAAGGATGAACTACCAAGAGCAGCACCAAGGTGTCTCTTCCCTGATGTTGTTATCTGAACAGAAGTGTCTCCAAAAATATCTCTTGCCCGCTCCTGCTTGTTCTCTTTCACGATCAGCCATTTTTGTCAGCATTAGCAAAATAGCCAAATTCTGGTCCATGCTCTGTAATAGCATCCCACCATTTTCTCACATTCTTAATGGATCCTGCCCCAGTAGCATCATCAGCAAACCAAACTTGCTTGCACGTACCCATAACTTTGGTGATGAGTGGACTAATGCCAATCGCATACATTGACATGGCCAGAGGGTCACCCTGTGTAGTACCTTCAGTTGACTGTATAGTCTCTCCTCCAATCACATACATCAATATGTCAACTCTGCAAGTGTTAATTAAAGCTGTTGCAATAACAGAGCATTGTGCAAAGCAACTCGACGGTTCAAAGCATTGAACGCATTACTTGCATCTACCAACAGAACACAGTCTGTAGCATCATCTTCAAATATTGCTCTCATTGCATGAACAGCTCCTTCACATCCTCCTTCTTGACCAGCACACACTTGCAAAGGCCCTGAACAACAGCAGACATCATCCTTCACTATAGACATTATCGATTTGGCAATGATCCTTCTGAACGTTTCTCCAATACCAATTGGACGTAGACCAGGAGACTTGTCCAATGGGATTAGTCGATAAGCTACTAGTGCTTGGATTCCTCTTGGGTCAACAAATTCTGTACAAATGCGTCTTGTCAGAGCAGCCAATGCATTGCATAATTCTGTGGACTGGTTGTGAAAGGAGCAGCAAAATCTTCTCCATGCAACAGAGTCAACTCCGGAAGGCCCGCCAGCACCCTGAGTTCGCAAAGCTGCAGACTTGATAACAGAGCCATCAATACTGTCAAAAATGACTGCTGGTATGTCATTGACAGGAACACGAAGCAATGCAGATTCACATATTGGTTGGTGTTTGGGATGCTTCAAATGCAATAGTTCTTTTGCAGTTAAACCACCACTCCCTTCAACAATTGCATTAAGCAACAAAACACCTCCTTTGGCATTGTCTGATAGGTACCGTAATGCACTCTTAACTTTGCCTTGAATCATAAGACGTGTAAAGACTCTTGTTATTTGTTCTTCTGAAACATGGCATGACTTATGCAAACGTTGTTGAAGTGATCGACCTTCACGCAGCAAGTCCTCAAATCTTTCATTTTTCCATAGTTCCAAACGTCTCTGAAGATTTCGTATATGTTCATGTGACTTTGACCTGGCAGAGGGCTTTTGAAGCAGAAGCACTTGCAGGACTACTACTGCCCTAAGAGGAATACCTTCCAATGCTGTAGCATTTGCAAATGCTCTAATCAGCCTTGACATTTCTAGTAGTAGTAGTAACAGAACCTCAAGGGACTTCAACATTCTGCTGGAAGCAGCAGAAAGTAGATTATAGAAGACTGTTTATCTCAAAGTTGTTACAACCTAGAAACTTGTTGCTATAGAGGAAGCTTTTACATACAGTAGTAGTATGTAGTAGTGTGTTAGCAGATGCCGTTTGATTGTTCAAATACACCAGTTCTCTCAGTAGTAGTAGTAGTAGTAGTAGTAGTAGTAGTAGTATACAACACTATAAGTGACAGATATACGCACGCAGCAAAACAAACAATTAAAAGTCAGTTACTACTTTACGTCATTACACTGTATGCTTAACTATTATCACAAGCTATAGTCACCACCTACTCATCTAGGTGGGCCTCACTTTCAATGAGTCCCAGCAGGTCCACTTTGATAGGTCTATACGTATAGTAGTAGTAGTAGTAGTAGTAGTAGTAGTAGTAGTAGTAGTACTCAGCAAAAGCATCCACCGGTCATGCCCATACTACAAAAGCCACTACAACGGCACTCAACACAACACTATATCAATCCATTCAATTAAACAAACCCACTTAAGTCAACGTCACAATCTACTTAGTGAGGCAAGCCTCACTGTTGATTAAATCCATGTCATGACATTTTAGAGGCCTGTGCTTGGCTGATCTACTTCCGCGAATGCACAAAACAGAAGATCTTATTAGAGAAAAGCTGATCCGACATCTAGTAGTAGTAGTAGTAGTAGTAGTAGTAGTAGTAGTAGTAGTAGTACAATTTCAGCACCAGCATCAAGGGTAACGTTGCCGTAGCTACAACGGTCTCTTAAGTAGCAGTAGTAAATACACAATGTCTTCCAGTAGTAAGAATTTGATTACTGCTTTCATTGTTAGCTACTTTGCTGTGAATGTGTGCTTAAGCTTAAACGTAAACGTAATGGCAAAGTAGACAATCCAAGTGAGATACATAGCTACTATGACTGCAATTGTGACATAATTTCTGTGTTTATGCAATCTTTCATTTACCAAAAATTGACATTTGCAAATTAACCTGAATTGTGCCTTGTCATTTATGCATCACTTTTTTGTGTTGTAGGGTATTGTAGATGTTTTGATGGACGACATTGTGAAACGTCAATTGTCTGTAGATTACAGACAGTTTGTAGAGGAGGAGTTGGCTAAGGTAGCAGACCTGCAAAGTGTGTATCGACTAGTGTGCTTGTGCAATGCTGTTCGAGCTGTGATTGACTGTCAGCTAATTCCATCGACATTCTGGTCACTGTTTGAGGACTCAATATCAATGCAGATTACGAAAGATTTGAGCTTTGTCTGCCAGGTAGGATTATTGAATGCTTAGTTGTAAATCTCAACTACTATCTGACTTTACCAAAAAGTGTTTATGTCTATTGGATAGAAGGAAACAAATATGTTGTCATAGAAGTGTTGGCTATAAACTTTAGTTTGAATTGCTATGCAGATTTCCAGCAATCACAGTGCTTATTTCATTACAGCTTATCATATTCGAGTGTAAAATGTCATACAGTCTTGACTAGATATGAGTTTAGTAAGAACTTATTTCTGGAACTCAGTTGTTTATGGAAGAGTGGTTGTACAGTCCCAAACTTTTAGCAGTGGAACCTTGGACTTTAAAGTTTAGGGATTTTACTGTAATTGTAATGTGTCTCACCTTTTTTAGTGTTGCTCAATTTTAAGCAAGCCTCCATTCCTAATTTTGGCCCAACTCTTAGAAATTTTACACGTAGTGTTCACTAAATTGGTATTAACTTAACATGAGGCTAATATGTTTCTTAGTTATGCCAAAGAACCTGACCATTTGCAGTAGAACAGAGTGTGGCACTATAGAATGACATAGTCAACATGGTTTTAGTGTCTAGGACGGCCAAAGAAATTTGCAGTCACGATTAGGACTTGCAAGTGCAAACAACTAAAAACGTTTGACATGAATTTAAGACAGAAGGAAAATTATGAAGCTGCGTGAAAGGAACATATCTCTATGCAGCTTGATTAAATAGTCTGTCTGTGAGTTTCTGAATGAAAGACTTGCTATGGATTGGCCATATCCATTGTGGCACTTACTGAGTAATCAAGGCAAGTTTCAGAGATCTCAACATGGTTAAGTTTACAGCTAGTGTTGGCTGATGAAATGTTGCAGTTGTGTGTGTGTGCTTGTGTGTGTGTGTGTGTGTGTGTGTGTGTGTGTGTGTGTGTGTGTGCTTGTGTGTGTGTGTGTCTGTGTCTGTGTCTGTGTCTGTGTCTGTGTCTGTCTGTCTGTCTGCCTGTTTCATTTATTGAAACACAAACTCTACGTTACATTTCTAACACTAAATACAAGAAATCTACTGAGTTCAGCTTTAGTTTAATGCAAACTACTTTGGTAGTCTGTCTGTCTGTCTGTCTGTCAATACATATATTTTCAAAGAACAACACTACTACATTCTAGTCTGGCCCAAACGGCCGACGCCATAATTTAACTACGTGCGAATGAAGAATGTCCCAGTCTTGCCAACTTTCTGCTAATTACGCTAGCATTACGCCTTTGCAAAGCTACCGACATGCTTTTACGCCACAATAACTTAAATTCATGACTGTTCTTTCTTCCATCTTTGTCTATAGACTGGAGTGACAGGCGGTGTAGGAATTGAGCTGCCTCTGAGTCCCAACGTCCGAAGTGTTCGAACACTAATGGGATGCATTTGGAGGGGAGGCCCCAGACGTCCCTTTCTTTAGCGTATTTTTCTGATTTCTTGACCTCACGGGTAGCTGCGGCCACGCCGTCTTCCTGAGCCGCTCGAGAGATCACATGTAGTGCCCATGGGTGGGCCACCGAGATGTCCAGCTCAATGTCACAACCCTGTTGAGCGTCAAAGACAACGATGTCGGGGCGGTCGTCGCTATTAACGTAAAGATTCCTTGGTTCCCACTGATGGGACATCTTCAAATGCTGTAGACAGTCGTTCCAAACACTAGACAATGTCTCGTGAGTCCATATTGGCCCACCGCCGGTCTTACATGTGAGAAGGTGATAGCCGTTTTTATCAATGTCTTTGTCGCATTCGCATACAGGGACAACAGAACTGAGGGGCATTTCAAGACCCAACCTCATGCGTGTTGCTAATCTGTCTGTCTGTCTGTCTGTCTGTCTGTCTGTCTGTCTGTCTGTCTGTCTGTCTCTTTGTCTGTCTCTCTGTCTCTCTGTCTGTTTGTCTGTCTGTCTTTCTGTCTGTCTATCTTTCTGTGTCTTTGTCTGTGTGTGTGGTGCTATAATAGCTCAGTTGGATAGAGAGTCATCCTATAGACTGTGTACATTTGGGACCCATCAGGGTTGCAAGTTCAGGATTATTTCGACTACTGTTGTCTTGTGGATTTTTGTCAGGCTAACGCGACTGTCGTACTATCGGTAACGAATATGTACACAGTGTCCATGTAAATTGGTTTTACGTGTACCTTGTCAGAAAGTGAGGGTGTTGGATTATAGGGTGTTGGAATAATGAAGCCTGTTTTTTGCCACGTTTCGCAAGCAATTATAATTAATTATTGGTTTATGCTACACCTTTTACATGGCTATTAACAATTTCAAAACCAATATTCATTATTTAGGTTTGCAGGTGAAGCATTAAAGGTGCCCACTCACGATTCACGGCGCACGTGCAGACACACCCACGCAAACTTGAAAACATGCCACGATTTCAAGTTGTGTCCTAACGAAGCAAGCGAACATCTTAGGGTGCACCATGTTCTATGACATACAGTCTTTATTCCTAGTATAAGAGAGAAATGCGAAGCGCGTTCTAGGCATCCACGGTAGTTTTGCTCCTTGTACTTGACATTTTGAGAAAGCTACGACAAGTGTGTTAGGTTCCTTATCTGCACATTTACCATTTACCATCTTGAAATAGCTTGCTGTTGAACAACAAAGCGCTTTCTCGATCGTTTTCTTGTTGCACGTGACCCAGAAATGAGAGGAAACCAGAGCATTGTCGCACTATCATGATGGCATCCGAAACTCGGAGCTTAGAAGTAGCCGTGGAGAGGTGCCAGATGGCGCCAACAATGCGGATCGTGCAGCTATCGAAGTTCCAGACCCATTTTTGGGTCACGTGCAACAAGGAAAAGATTGAGAAATCGCTTTGTCGTTCAACAGCTATCTCAAACTGGTAAATGGTTAATGTGTGAATAAAGACACAATTTCAAGTGTGCATGGGTGTGTCTGCATGTGCGAGTGAATTCGTGAGCGGGCACTTTTAACTCTTCGTAAGGAGGTATGTAATTGAACAACTACAACACATTTTTAATTAGCATACAGCATATAGAGTATATTATCATTTTATATGCTATGTGGTTAAGAATTGATCACTAGTGCAATATGCAGTAGGTACACTTGTCTCAGCCATCATTGTCTGTTGGACTGTCTAGATAGATATCTACATTTAATGCATCACTTGATACCAAATTTTCTCATTTAGACTTTGCTCTCTAATTTCTTTCTGTTGTAAGTGCCATTGTAAGTGCCACACAAAGCAAAGTTTGAAAGCAATCAACATTGCTATTGAATTAGCATCAGAGTGGTCAAGAACATCTTACAGTATGTTTTGTTTGATGATGGACTGAGTTGTCGATTTCGACAAATCTCATTTGTTTACATACCAAACATTGTGCAGTTTTGCTTGACATGAATGACTTGACAGCACATTTGAAAGCGATTGGTTCAAAACATTTTGGGAAGTTAAAAAAGTAACTTTGCAACATTGCTTTTTTACCTGGTTGTGGAGTTCAATTATAACGTTTACTGCGTCGGGTCTACATTATTTATTTAAACAATGCTGCTAAACAATTTATCTAGTGTACCTCCAATATGCGAATACAATTAAGCTGTATCATATATTGAAAGCAATAAATACTGCAGCATCTAAATAAGGAAATACAGACATGGGCATAATTATGGAGCCACTCCCCATATCAGCTGAAGCATGGAAATCAACAGGACACTGAAGATTTGTGAATACACCTGATGACCCACTGATTCTACATCAAATCATGCTATGTGGGTATTTATATTGTTCTGATTTGACGTTTTGACAACCCATAGCAACAAAAAGATCAAGAGAATGACCAGACTATCCACTGCCGCCATGCATTACCATGTCCAACCCGCGTCCATATTGCGACGTCACAAGAGCAGACTCACAATATGCAAGTAAACTGAAACATATAGTCTCTATTTAATCTTTGAGTATGTCTTCTGACATAAACAAAGTCTTTTTATTGTTTAGAAGCTTTGTGAAAATGATTTTGATTATTAAGTTTCAAATTTACTGGTTGAACTGACAGCATGCAAGAAGCAGTCGTGTATCTCAACAGGTCAAACATCCTCCAATCTCAAATATGAGGATGGCAAAATCAAAGCCATTACCTTACCATTATGACTTGTTTTAATTTACTAAAACGTGCAGCTGTCACTGTAGATGCATGTATTTGCAGTGTCTGAGAAAGTCCAATAATTTTTAAATCTAAGTCACATGCTCAGGGTGGCTCCATAATTATGCCCATGTCTGTATGATATCAGTTTGGATTGGTTAATTATATCGTGTTGTTACAACTATAGGCATGTTCATTGTTGGTCAGAGAAATGGAGACAAATGTAACTATCAAAAAATCAGTGGGTTTACTGTTGAGGTATTTTGTCATGTGGATTGAATATGTTGGTAACTTTATGACATCTGAAAGTAGGGAACTGTGTTTGAGACTTCGGAAACACGATGTTTTATCTGTAGTACAGCAAAGTAATGTCAGCAAGTGTTTCAGTGAAGAGGTGAAGTTTGCTGTGTATATGAAATGGTTTGATTTTTGTTTGATAAACTCCTTGCTCTTGATTAGGACTGGAAGATCATAGAGGGAGTGTGCAGAGAAAAAAGTCCAAGTACTGACATCACAATTTGTCCACTTCCTAGAGTAGAAATTAGTAAGTGCTGGAGGATGGTTGATAAAGGTGTCTTTGGTCGCTGTATATGAAGTTACCACATAACCGGTATTTCTGCTGTAAAAAATTTCTGGAATTTGAGAACTTAGACAAAAATTTTAATTATTGCGAATTAAGTTTCTGCGTTCTAACCAGGAAGACAGCTACTGGTACACACGTGTTACATTGTACACATATACATGTCTCGAAACAGTGACTTCCTGCATGAGACTCCGTAGATAGGTCTAAGTATCTGCGAATTTTATTTGTGCACTTAGTGATTTCTTTGCAGAATTTGCAGAAATATCATGATCGCAGAAATAATCGGTTATACGGTAACACACACACACACACACACACACACACACACACACACACACACACACACACACACACACACACACACACACACACACACACACACACCTGGAACCTGGAATTCTGCCAATATCCACTATGGGCTTCGGCATTGCAGAAGTTTTCACCAGGACTTGTGGTCATTGGCTTGTGCCAGGTCAATATTCAATGATACCAGGTCTCGTTGTATGGTATCAACTCACCTGTTTTTTTGGATCATGCTGAGGACATTGATATTATGTAACTTGCTTTTCAGCAACAACTTTTGTGGACAAGAGACGTTCATTCATTCTAAGTGACCAAGCCACTGTAATCTTTGATGTTTAATTTGACGTTCATTTGGTTCTTCTTTGGCAGATTTCAAGTAGATGGTATTTCTTATCTTGTTCAGTCTTGTTACACTCAAGATTGATCTAATACAGCACATCTGAAAAGTGGTCAGTCTTCAAATATGTACTTGAGTGATTGCCCAAGTCTCACAACCATGTAATAAAACTGGCATTACTAGTGATCTAAGGACTCACAGTTTCGTGTTCTTGCTAAATCCTCGATTTGTGAAAACTCTACGTTTCCAAGATAAAATGTCCGGCTAGCTTTCTGAATATGTTCAACAACCTCTGTGTGACAATCCCCAGACTTAGTTACAATGCTGTTCAGATAGCAAATTCGGAAACAATCTCAGAACACGACCAGCTAGCAAGATGTTTGCTTCACACCAATGCTGAAGATTTTAGTTTTTTCAGTGTTGATCCTCATACCTCATTTCATACAAGCTTCATGGAAGCATTCACCATCTGTTGCAACTCATTATTTGATGTACCTATTAGAGCCAAATCATCAGCATACATGGGAACTTTGATCTTTGTGTCCCTTCAGGTTTTACTTGATAGTTCATGAATAGGCCACCATCTGTTCTGTAAGCAATCTCAATTCCACCACCCTTAACACCAGTTTCACGCATAATTCTGTTCATAAACAATTTGAACAAGATTGGAGACAACACACACTCTTGATGGACACCTGTGGTTACTTCAAACCTTGATGAGATTTTCCCCGTATTTCGTACAACACAACCTGTACCATCATGCAGGTCAACAATCAATCTAACCACTTCATCTTCTATACCAGAATATTTGAGAATGTTGTGAGAGCGTGTCTTGGTACAGAGTCGAATGCTTTTGAGAGGTAAACAAAACGAATATGTAAGTTAGATCTGTGCTCTACAGCCTTCTCAATGACTTGGCGCAGTACCTAAATCTGTTCAATTGTTCCCCTTTGAGGTGTGCAGTACCTAAATCTGTTCAATTGTTCCCCTTTGAGGTTGAAAACCGCATTGGTCATCAAAAGAGAAGGTACTATCACTGGTCTTAGCCGACCTAACAAAACATTGGCAAGGACTTTCCCAGGAATATTGAGTAATGATATCCTACAATAGTTATCACATACCAGACAGTCATTCTTTTTAATAATGGAATCAGAACTGAATCTTTCCATGAGGAACTTTACCAGTCTTCCAGATCAATTGAATAATCTCAATTAACCAGTCAACAAGTTCAGGTGGTGCAGCTTTGAGAGACTGTGCAGTTGCCTTACCATTCTTCAACTTTCTAATGGCCTCTATAATTTCTTCATCATAGAGTGGAATGCCAGGAACTGAACAAGGAGAAACTGGACGTGTCACATTCAACACTGACTCAAAGTGGTGCTGCCAACGAGCTTTTGATCTTCAGTCGTCAACAATTTGTGGCCGTGTTAATCTAATATCACACCAGGGGGCTGCACCGACACTTTATCAAACTTCCTGAGTTTCCTAAAGAATTTGCCATGCTTGTGTTGTTTACAATCACTTTCTAAATTTCTCATTTCCCAATTTAGCCACTCCTATTTGTCCTTATGCATTTTTACCATTCTTTGCAATTCAGTATATTTAGCACGTGATTCTTGTTTAGCCTGAGAACGCATCCAATGGATGTGAGCAATGCGCTTCTTATCAATCAAATCCAAAGTTTGCTCAGAAATCCAATTGTTTTTTGCCCTTCTTCACACACGCACACACACACACACACACACACACACACACACACACACACACACACACACACGGACAAATGGATATGCCCTTCGGAAAGTTTTGAAGATAGCACCCCTTCCTATTTCTAGGTAGGGCCCCCGGGCTACTTGGAGTTTAGGCCGTGCTGACGAACCCTTTGATGCGTGGCCAAAGGATCGAAGGGCACTGACTTTGGTGCAGCACGCACGTGCACGCACACGCATGCACACACACACACACACACACACACACACACACACACACACACACACACACACACACACACACACACACACACACACACCTGTTGAGTCATTGGCATTTCTGAGGAAATTTTGTTCTTAGAGCACTTTGATTCTGGAGCTCAAATTTGGTTTCTTCTTGATCAACTCAGTCAAACTCTTCAGCCATCTCATATTCATAATTTGATTAGTGACCTTACACATGTTGTAAATAATTCCGAGGAGGCAGACATACTTCTATACAAGGTAAGGGTTTTAAAACTTCCTCTTTGTTTGTAGACACTGGTTTTTGTGGATAGCATTATGGCAACCATCCTTACATTAATGTTTCAAAACAAATTCCTGATAGCTATGTCAGGCAGTTATGTTGTGTATTTCAATCAAAAGCTCAGCACTGTTTTAAGTTGGAAGTAAGCATTAGTAGCTACTTTAAAATGTATTTTTTGAGTGGATTGTTTTTTAGATATATGATTCTGCTGTTTCTTTACTCCAAGCAGCAATAGAGACCATCAACAAATGTAAATCAAAGCAGAGTGAAGTGATCAATGTCTTAGAGCAACAATTTCTGGTTGCTCAATTGCTTCACACACAAGCATCAGACTATCGTCAAGTGTAAGAAACTGTCTAAATGTTGGTGTTTATGATGATTGGAGTGTTCTGCTTTGTGGTTTGTTTGTAATGCAAATAGTTAATATCGTACTTGCTCGATTATTACCTCAAGGCTTAAATAAGCCTCTAGCCTGACTTTGACCCACATTCGAAGATTTTTACACTTCTTAGTTTTTTATTAGTGTTAAGTGCCACTTTCCACACTGACTGTCTGTTAGATTTGCACCTCTAGGAATGCTAATGTTCTTTAACTTGCTCATGTCTGTCGACTGTGTTTTTCCTGTCAGCAAAAGCAGCAGCAGCAGCAGCAGCCATGTCAAAAAGAATTTTGTTTTTTCATTGTTCAAGTCAAATGTACGTCATTTGTGAAAACAATGAGCGTTTGATAACCTGATTGATCTGGTGCTCCAGATCATGGCTCAGTGTAGTTCAGCATTCTGAACGGTGTTCAGCATTCGAGTTCAATGGTACTCTACGATACCCCCTACTGTGAACCTCCCAATGTCGACCCAAATTGCAATGCAACGCTGTGAATCATGGTGTTCTCACAAGCATGGTGTTAATGTACTACATTTAGCATCTCTCTTCAAAGGTATTCGTATACAATGACTTTGTCATATGTTCTCAATCACTTCAACCAGTACATGGAAACATTTTATGAAATCCTAGTTTCAATCAAACAGTGATCTAGATTGTGGCAACATTCAAGTGCCATCTACAACTTCACATAACAACATCACAACTTGACAAATGTCACAATTATAATTGAACAGTGTGCAATATGATTGGTTTATAATCAGTAGTGTTTGTAACTGGGTCTTATAGATTCTTTAAACAGAAATATGTATAAATATTGCACTAGAACATATCTAGTGCAGTTCCATAGTTGGGCAACAAACAAAACAACGTTAACATTAACACAAACACAATAAGACCTATGGCAACAGAACAGTTACTTTAAATATTTTATCAGTCACTGATCTTATCCATGTGCATTTCTCTTTCAACATTAATTAAACAGCCAGCCCAGACATTTTACTAAACTGTTAACAGAGTCTACGACTCTCTTCATGAATAGAATCTGTTGTCTTTGTACTGCTGTTTTCTCTTTTCTCCTCATTTCTTTTCTCTTCTTTCCTCTTCTTTCCCCTCTCTTTTTCTCTTATCTCCACTCCCATCTCTCTCTTCTCATCTTTCGTCTCTGCTTTCCTCTTTATTATGTATCCATTGATTTTGCTTGTGTGAAACAATAGGAATCCTCAGTTGTTGAAGAGAGCACGATGTTTTGTTCAAGTTGCCCATTCAGCTGGTAAAGTATGGTTTCATTTTGTGATTTATGGTTATTGCTTATTGTACTGCTTAGAGAGTGGGGCCAAACAAGATTTAGTGGAGATGGTTGTAGTGTGTCTTCTGAACAGTCGAGATTGGGACTTTTTAATTGATCAGCACCAATACAATGGAGAAGTAAGATGAGAAGTAACATTAGACATGAAGTTGTGTTTACTTAATTGCTTTTTTGCTTTGTAGCTATGGTACCAGTTAGCTTGTTGCTGTAAATTTGTTTTTGCTTCACAAGACTTGACTTTACGGGGATTTTCATCTCATTTGTGGAAATTAGGTAATACTTAATTCTGTAATTTTTAGCCATCATTCCATATGAAGATTATGTGCACTCACTTATATAGAGTGCATGTTAGGCAATGTATGTAAGTCATGTAGCATTGATGTATTGTAGTAATGCCTGATTTTCAATAGTTGCTGTTTTTTAACGGCATGGCACATTCCAGCTTACTGTTGTTCGAGTACTGCTTGCTCAGAAACACAGCCTAATGCTTGCAGCAGACTGAAGGAAATTATGTAGTATCTGTTGAACTTGATCTTGGTTTGCTTAAGGGGTTCCTTACTATAAATAAACTGTACATATGACACAAACATTCATTTCTGTGGTCCTTAGCTAGTGACTGGAGCTTTCCAACAACTTTTAGTAAGTGATGCGGTTAAAACACTACACTTGTCTTGAAGATACTACTAATCAACTGACTGTTATGATGTGGGTGTGTAATTAGGCATTGTTTAGAAATTTGTAGTGACTAGGGTTTATGCACATACATGTATGTATGTAAATATGATCAGGAATTGGGGTGTATACTTTTGGTCTATGGTTACATTGAAATCCATTCTCAGTGGAAGATAAGATAGTCAAACATCAGGTGTAGATTATAATAATGAGTGCTTTAAATTACCTTTCGATCTTATATATTCTGTTTGAAATTCTTCGTTTACATTGTTTTTCTTAGTTTTGGCGATCTTGAGCAGAGACTTGGGAAAGACTGAACAGCTAGAGGAAGAACGAAGGAAGCCAACTTCCTGGTTTGTCTTGCTATACTTATGCTGATTTGTTTCTGCATCACTGATTTGTTAATTTATATTTTGCAGCCATTCATTATTGAAATTCTCTAATCAAATTAAGGTTTGATGCATATTGTGAGTTAGCAATAGTAATATAGCCATGCATGCAATATTCACAGTTGCTAGGGTTTGATCTGTTGAGAAATGTTAGGCCACGTATCTTTTTATATCTACAGGTGTGGTAACGGTTGCAAGAGGGTGGCAACAATGGGCATGTGCAGTATGTTTAATAGAGATATTTTATATCTGCTTTTTTGGACTGCAGTTAGTAACTTACCCAGCTTGAATGAAATATTTGGCAGGTTAAAGCTTGTCTGCTGGTAGATACTGTGAATCCCATTATGTATTAAACTTTAGGTGGTTGAAAACAGACTTGACTGTATGACAGTACTTGATAATTAACATCCTGGAGGAACTTATTCCGATGACGTAAGAGCTCTTATACCAGTGGCACTACTTTCAGTGTTGACCCTACTGTATGCATTGAAGAAAATGATATCCGATCTTTCGTCACTGTTGGTAAACTGACATTTGGGCTCTTTGGTATGACAGTTACATCACCTTGACACAATTGAATAGAATTGAATTGTGAGAAAATGCCTATTATGTGCGTGATCAAATGATATCTATGTAAGTTACGTCGGTCTTGGTATTTGACATAATTGCAGCAGTGTTCTTGCCAGAGTTGGCAATGCCAGTGTTTTGTGGCTGGAAAGGGTTCATTGCTTGTTGAGATGAGGAATCGCTCGATTGTGCCGGTCACAGCTCACTAAGCAAGTTGGCAGCATTGGTTGCAGTGAGATTCTACGGCAGGGTACAATACTCTAACTTGTTACATGTATATATTGGTACTGCCTGTTGTGGTTAATCGTTGGTCATGGCATGTGTATGCCTGTGCAGTATCACAGTTGCAATGTGGCAGACGTCTCAACTTTCACGATTTTATCGTGAGACTTATGGTTTATGGACATGTCTCATGATCTCACAATTTGTGCCCAATTCTCACGATTGCCAGTCCTTTCTCCTGACAAGCCTACTGTGAGACACTCTGACAGTCACTTTGTGTAGCCCCGTCTTTCTGGACATAGCAGATTCTTTGAACTAGACTCTCATATACAGCTTGCTTGTATTTGGGGTATTCAGGCAGGGTAGCTACTAGCTTTGCATGGAAGTTCGAGGCAAAACTTTGGCACGTACACAGAAACGTAAAGCAAGGCCAACGCCTACTTTGGACATCATTTAATGGGTGTGGTTACAAGACAGTCTTACGATTTGGTGCGAAGAAGAGTTGAGAGGTCTGATGTTACTGTTATTTTACTGAAATGTGAATACTTTAACAGGCCCCAACTTTCAAAATAAATGAAATTTGGATTCTTTGCCTTGTTAGACCATTGTAGTTGGTGTGTGAAATGGGTGTTTTTATATCCCATTCACATGAGCACTAGTAACCGGGCCAACACAGTTTGACTTGGCTTCAGAATGTCGTGTGAACATGGTCCAAGTTGTGCTGGCCTCTGGCATTGTCCTTATGTCTTGTGAACGGTAATCGTGCCGTGTTGTCACATGCTTTATTTCTACAAAATGGTGTGAAATGTGCAAGGGACTTTGCCTAGCCATCCTTGGAACAACGACCATGTTTAAGCCCAAACTGAAAGATGCACCAGAAACAAAATAGCATTGTGATAGGATAACTGAATCGATGCTTGTTTTTGATTCATTATTATCATAATGAATAATATTATAACTAAAGTGGTGTTGCTGAGTTGGGAAACTCCAAGCGAAGACACTATACACTGAATTGACTCTAACCTGCCAAATGAAAATAGATGGAGATGGTGCTAATTTTATATAGGACAGTATGCTAGATACTCTCGGACTTGTTCTGTTGTCTGACAAAGACCTCAAACAAACTTCGTTTGTTAGTTTGTATTGTCTATTATTCTATATTAGACTCACTGGCATTTGATTTCTGTTCATGGTGTGTCAGCTTGTGTTATAGAGTAAGGCATTTATCAAACAGGTCTGTCAGAAGAGTTGGTTAGTAGTGACATATACATAGATGTTCAACCAATTGATCTTACAGCTTGGGTAGTTGACTGCAGGTCTATGCCTTTGTCTAGATTTGCTTGGCTAATGAGATTAATGTATCAACATTGTGCTTAATAAATTGGCAAAGTTTTAATTGAATTAATGATTGCTATGGTGCAAAGAATGAGTTGAAATGTTGATCTAGTCAGTGAGTCATTCTTGTTGATTCAAGCAGTGTTTTTATATGACTTACCAACTTCAAAGCAATTTAATAATGCAGGTGTGCAGAACTGCAAATAATTTAAACGTTATGGTTTAATTGCAGACAGTTTGGATTTACACTTGTTAAAAATGTACTACTAGAATGATTTGCACTGTTATGGGATACTTTCTGTACTGGCAATCTAATGACTTGAGATTAAGATGCTTATTGCTAATCTGCTAACAACAGGGTACTTAATATATGTGGTTTTATTTACATGGTCGATTCTTGCCATCATTATCTAGTTTATTGCTTATTTGTGTGCAAGTGTAGGTATTTGTTTTAAATTTTTTGATGACAACCACACATGGTACAGCTTGACAAATCAAGAAAGATAGCGTTTCTGCTAATGGCAACTGACTGCTATACTGACCTAGGCTTAAACTCAGTATGGATCATAGTGATTGATATTGTGTATTTAATTGCATGTAGCTTGTACTTGTATAGTGTTTGAAGTTTTATTTGCATTTGCCTTTAGGATAGTACTGCTCTTTCATTGCTTATTTCATGTCTAGTGAAGCTGAGCAATTTGATCAGGCTAAGCAAGGTGTGTTGAAGCTTCGTTTGAAAACTATATCTGTTTAACTGTTTGTTTGTGGGGAAGACCATGTCTGGTAATATTCCCCTTGTTGTAGCACTTCACACAGATATGTGGTCAAATGAGTAAGAAACAATAGTGGCATAAGTTTTAGTGTTGAGAGTTTGTTTGTTGTGCAAACAGAGTATCTTGTGAGTTGCCACTGGACTATGTCAATGGAACTGTGATGAGCATGTTGAATAGGGCAATCCAAGTTGGAGGACCAAATCCTTTCTGGCTTCGAAGTAGAGCAGATCTTCTATTCGGTAATTAGTTTCTTGCGTATGTATTATTTTGTGTGGACTGTGTTTGTGGTTAGTGGAACGAGATTATCGACCTTCATTGAAAAATTATTTGGAGGCAGGAGCTGCAGCTTCAAATTTCTTTGCAAAAGAAGTTCCACCTGATATCTGGAGTAACGATGTAATGGTTAATGTGTATTTCTTTCTTATATGTGGTATAGAGTATTCGTCAAAACTTTTACCTAATTGTACTATAGTCTCGCATAGCCAGACCCTTACCCGCAGTGTTATGCTTCTGAGCAAGTAAGGATTCCTTTGTCGCTCGGATGTATGGCATTATGGGAGAGGGTCTGGCTACGCAATACTAATTCTACTCTTTGTTAGTTTTGCTTACAGATGCTTTGGATTTAAGCGCTGTTTCAGAATGCTGATGTGGTCTTTGAAAACAATTTAAAAATGTATTTTTTGTCCTTCACAGAAAAATATGGCAACATTGGCAAATAGAATCGTTTTCATTTTTAGTGCTGCCAGTTCAGCTGGAAAAGATATAGTGCTTATTTATGGAGTTGCTATATTTACAGTATTCAATTGAGAATCATCTTTTTCAGATGACAATTTGTCTAATGATTTAATTTTTTTGAGTAGTGTATTTTTAGGAACTAGAAAAATATTTGTAAAAGGTAATAGGAAACAAAGGGAAGTTGTTATCTCGGAAAATAAATACAGCCAGGCATACATAGCTAACCAATTGGCATGTGTTGCTAAATTGTTTCAGATATAACCAGAAAGCATCAGAGCATTGAAATATAGAATTGAAAGATACTAAGGAACTTTACAAATTAATTTCGAGTTAGTTAATTAAGAATGTAGAGTTAACTTTGTTAGTTATATTGACAGATGGAAGGATAAAACCTGCCACTGTCAGCTGATCACTCTGCCTTCGTTGCCTCAATTTTCAGAAGACTAAAAACTGGTCAGTCGTCATTTGAAGTTGAGAAAGTACTAGTATATTGAGAAGTACAAAGTAAAGGCAGCAGTACGATATGTGGATTCGTAAGGAAGAATGGAAGTTGGTTGGTTGCACATGAAGTTGATGGCACAACAGTATAGCACTATTTTGGAAAGCAGTAGTTCTAGAATCTAAGTTCTAGCAGATTGTGACATCTTATTTGGGTGTGACAGTTCACACAACATAAATAGTCTCTTGTCAGGGTCTTTGATGTGGACTGAATGGAAACACATTTATGGACATCTGTCAATATTTTATTTAGTAATCTAAGAACTGGGAAGGTGATAGTTGCTATTATACATTAGTTTTTGTGCCCATCTGGTGCTATGGCACTGCATGTAGTGCCAAGCCAATTTTTGCTGTGCCAGAGCAGCACCAAGACTGTACTTAAAACACCCATTACCGATAATCATGAGCAATAGGTATGTCAATATGTCAAAGCGAAGAACAATTGACTCCTACCTGTCAAGCAAAAGGAGGTTTGGTGACTCTAGTCCTGAGATGCAGACAGCAGCTGTCATACGTTCTGTTAGATACTTCATGAGTCATACATACATATGTACCTACTTTACCAGTATGTGTGGGAGTGTCATTGAGTCAAAGGTGTAGCAAATGTTCCAGACATTTTAACTTAAATGAGACAGACAAAAAGTTGTGTATGGTTAATATGTGCTTACAGTGTAGGTGTTGGAAATGGGGATGAGTGTATAATAAATCTTCACAAAGATAGGCATTAATGGTCTCAAACATTAGTAGCACCCCAGTAATGTACCATATTCTGTTGTGCAAGGTTCTTTGGAGAATGCTTGAACAAAGGTACATTGATAGTTGTAGCTAACATTGAAACACTTGTAACGTTTATAATAAGTAGGTTTGCCTCTTGCAGCTTCTGATTAGTCTCTACATCAACGCTTTAAATATTAATCACATGTTTGTTGGCATAGATTTTGTCACATCTGCAGAATTGTAAGTTCACTTTACACATGACCAAGCTTTTTGACATGAACTTGAAACTTGTCAAGAGTCAATACATGTTAATTAGTACTGGTTCGTTTGCTCTTTGTTAGGTAAACAAATTTGTACGTTTCTCATAGTTTTTTCCGTTTCTTAATGTTGATAGTGATGTTATTCAATGTGGTCGTAATTTTGACAGTTTTTAACTTTGACATGAAAACTACAGAACTTTTAACAAGATGATGTTTTTGTTGTTAATAACATAATCCAGAGAACATGACACGATTCTTGCTCTTGGGACAACTTGCTTGATGGGTACAAATGGTTGACTACTTTTAGCTTGCATGCTACATTGTAGACATGGAAATTGGATAGACACTCACATGAAGTCATGACTAAACATCTGGCAGGATTTATTTATACAGAAAAATAACGCTGTTGACTAGAAATACAGTTAGACATTAAACGTCAATTTGGTTATATTACTTGTGTTGGTTGGACATATCATTTGCTATGAACTGTATCATACCTCTAATTATTTCTTGATTGTTTAGATATACTTTCGACTAGTTGAAATTTGCAATGTACTTGGAATGCACATGCAGGTACTACTAATCTTAAATCACCGTACCGTATGTTGTATTGTGTCATCAGGAGACCATCTATCTAATTAATGTACTACAGTAGAACCTGTCTTTGCGACCACCCAGTAAATGCAGGCATCTAAGACGTGCGGATAGTTGGTGACAGTCGCTTGAAAACTCAATAGATTTGCATATATTTGGAGCCTGGAAAAACAGGCACCTGTGAATTACGAATAGTGAACATAATTTTATGGCCCAAACGTATGTTGTGACCTTTGAAATGCAGACATGGTGAGAATGATAGTGCTGAGAATGATAGCAATGAAGAACCAGATCAGGCTGATAAACTGAAGAAACATTAGGTAGACTGGAGATCAGCAGCTTGCATCAAGCACTGCATTATGCACAACAACCAGCTTAAGCTTTATTCGCTTGAAGCGACATGGGAAAGTTGCATTCGAACACGTTTTCATCTTGCAATGTGATCAAGAAGGCCATTGTCAAGAATCAGAGTACATTGAAGCAGTCTAACCATTGATGGCTATTTTGTGTGATTGTCATATTCATCCTGAGATCTACGGCACGTACTGCCTAACTATTTCTGGTGTCGGATAGTGATTGCTTTCATGTGTTTGGCTACATGCAGTCCTGGCTACATCTCTATGTATACATTGATCTAGTTTATTTAATACAATACACGAACATGGTGTACAGGGATTGGTTTACATGTACAAAATTCAGTCTGACAATTGGGACCACCTGAGAATTAGGGGCAGGTCAAAACTGTCTCTTGGGTGGTCATAATTCACAGGTTTCACTGTCTATCAATTAAATGTAAGATTTTCTTAGTTTTTGCTAGTGTTAACTTTACTTTTTTGTGCAATGGTAGTTTTCATTTAATAATTAGAGCATGCTGCAGACTATGTGTGGCCTATCGATCTACCTGAGCAGTTTATTCACCAGTAGCAAGGGACTGTGAGTAGTCTTGCAAACCTAGAATTCAGTTAATTTGAAGGTCTGAATTACAGAATTAAAATTTACTGTATCGCTTGTAATGAAGACATCTAGCTGTTGCGAGACTTAATTGTAGTATGTTTACAGTTTTTATTATGACCGTGATGCTTAATTAATGAACTATTCAGCTGCTTCTGAATTTACGGTTTCATTAAAATAATTGTGTATATTCAATCATCTCTTGTAATAAGTACATCAGATATAATGATTATTGTTGCATGTAATTTGTTCTCTGTTTAGGCTGCTGTCATTTGTCAATGCACAGAGCCTGTTGATCATGATACTGCATTCAAGTCTTTGCAACAAGCATTTAGGTATGAGAGTTGATTGCTTAGATAATTGAAATCAATTTTCTGTCATTGTTTAGTCAAGGATCTCTGGAAGACTATCATGACTGTGTTTGGGATGTCTCCATACTAGAGTTTATGATCAGTATAGTTGTTTATGTAGTTTGTGTTCAGTTTATAATGTAGAAGAACTTTGTTTTACAGAAATGCATACAAAACATGGACAACAAGAAAAAAGAGCTCTTGCAGTAAGATTTTTGAAGTAGTCTGCCAGCGAGTCTATGGTAGTAAATGTAGTGAATTACGTTAAATCTGGGTCATTTTATTTGGTAGTCAATTATTTGTGACTGTCAATTCTATTAAATACCAGCTAGTAGACTCGGGTGAGTGAGTGGTCGAATGTGAGCAATTCATACTGTTGATTGGGGTGTGCATTATACATGCAGGGTGTGTGTGTGTGTGTGTGTGTGTGTGTGTGTGTGTGTGTGTGTGTGTGTGTGTGTGTGTGTGTGTGTGTGTGTGTGTGGTAGCTCAATTGGTTAGAGAGTGCATTTGGAGAATGAAACATCCAGGACCTTGCAGGGTTGCAGGTTCAAGTCACAGTGATGGCGATCTATGGCATAAGTTCCCTAAGTAAGAAACTTACACACAATTGCTTCTCTCGACTCAGGAGTATAAATGAGTACCTGGTCATTGACTGGGGTGGACATGATCGCTGGCTTGGCAGTAACATCATGCAGCAGACGGGTACTTGTGGGCCTTCGTGTCCAGTCCCAAAGCTGCGCCATAGTCAGTGCCCCTGGATGACTCTGGCCAAGCTCCAGGGGATTGTAGCGCTGGCCCTAACCCTCCACGTAGCGCTTGGAGGTGTCTCTAGAGGCAGGGGGAGCTATCTCTGCAACTGACCTTAAGGTTGACGTCATTCATGAATGACGTGGAGGGCTTAACATTTGTCCATTTGTGTCTGCCTGTGTGTGTGTGTGTGTGTGTGTGTGTGTGTGTGTGTGTGTGTGTGTGTGTGTCTGTGTGTCTGTGTGTCTGTGTGTCTGTGTGTGTGTGTCTGTGTGTGTGTCTGTGTGTGTGTCTGTGTGTGTGTGTGTGTGTGTGTGTGTGTGTGTCTGTGTGTGTGTGTGTGTGTGTGTGTGTGTGTGTGTGTGTGTGTGTGCGCGCGCACTCGTGTGTCCAGGGAGGAAATGCCGATATGATTCACAATATAGTCTTGGATATCACTTTTCACTTGCAAATGAGTTGTTAGTATATAATCCAAGACATGACAGAGTGCTTGGCTGCGTGTTTGACACGTTGAGGTCAGTCAGTTTTCGATGTCAGAAAAACTCACGGAGCAGTTTGAGATAAATCAAACCATATTTTGCAGTTTTGAATATCAGGATTTCAATGAACTGTTGTTGGATGTCACCATTGCACATTCTTAGAGAGAAGTACATATTGAAGAGCCTCACAACAGCCAATTTTACAGCATCAGAAGAACACTGAGCACTTGTGGAAGTCTCGTGAGCTTGACTACTTGTTTTGTTCATTTTCTGTTGAAATGTTTGCTCGTTGGCAAAATGAAGCTGAGAAGACTTTACAAGAAGCATCCAACCTTTCTCGCACCTGAGACCAAGTCAATTTCGTAACTAGTGGAGGTGTTGCCTGTCCCTATACAATACTCAGTGGGAAGATACAATAAATCTATAGTTGGAAGCATCTACAAGAGCCAAATGCCTCTTGTGTTACTGTTGTACGCCACTTCAGTGTAGACTTTACATAACTGTTATACACAATTTTGGTGTAGATTTTATATTATCATTTCAGATTAATAACTCCAGCACTACTGTACCTTGTTGCGTTAGAGATTACATGTATTTATCGAAAACTTATTTAGAGGGTGGAAAGGATTAAAGGGAGGGGAGGAGAGGGTTGGAGGGAGAGGAGGGAGGGGAGGAGAGAGGGGAGAGGGGAGGGAGGAGAAGGAAGTGAGGGACAGGAGGGAGGAAGGGAGAAGAGGGGACGGTCAAGAGGGAGAGGGAGAAAGGAATAGTAGAGAGTGGTAATAATGTTTACATAAATGTTGTCTGTCACACCCACATCTCCCATGTTATGATGCATGATCTCTATGATGATGGACTGAGTTGTCAATTTTGACATCTATACATATCACACAAGTTGACAACACTATGTAGACTTTGTTTGGTAGTGTTTTTTTTAGACATTAAACACATTTAGAATCAGTTGTGTATGTTTTGCTTGCTCTATGTCTCATGTATTTGTTGTGAAGGTACAGGCGCTAAGTCAAGCACAGCTGAACAGTTGCAATCTACCCGAGGTTTTGTGTCAAGCAGCAAACATTAGAAAAGGAAAGTTTTTTAGAATGTTAGCAGATCGATTGTTGTCAGGTTGCTGACATTATCGTGTGCTGTTAGTGGAACAACATCCGTAATATAAGAAGTTTCTATTCAGTTAACAATTAGGTCTGATGTTGCGATATATCTATATCATGTGTTGCATAATACTGTTGTGGTGATGGGACAACGTTGGGGCATTGTAGGTTACGATCGAAATTCAAAAACCGTTTTCAATGAATGATGTGACTGCATTTGTGGGTGTTAATTAATAAATCAAGTACAACTAAATTCAAGTGATTGAAAGAGACATGATTGCACATACCTACTGGATATATCAATGTTTGAGCAAATTCAGTTTCAACACGTTTCAGAGAACAACAAAGATAATCTTAGTCATGGTCTATCATTGCATGAACAGGCCATTGAGAGTTGAATATCAGATTCTGCAAAGGCAGAATGCTTGCAACAGTGTTTAGCCAAACGATCAACCATTGCAATTATTGCCAATTCTCTCTCTGTTATTTGGAGGTAGAAAACTATGGCAGATGACTGTACCACTAATAATGCAAATTCAAAACACAACAACTATTGTAGAGAAAAAGTAGACACAGGTAGAGAAAAAGTAGACACAGGCAGAGTTGATTATTACTTAAACGACTATTAACCCAATGTTAAATTAAAGTATGCTTACTACAGGCTTGTCTGGAAGTAAGTGGTTCTCTACATTATGATATGAAATTTGTACTGGAACCCCCTCTTCAAGTCATACAGAATACGCAGGTCTAGTTCCTGTTCTGCAATGCTGTTGCACCAATAATTGGTAAATAGCAAGTTCAACAACCTGCTATGACAAACACTGTATTCTTATTTTAGTGTTACTATCTGAAGAGTCAATAAAATCCCATAAAATTTGACTACCATCTGCTACACGTGTACATGACAAATTTTACCTAAAGGAATACAGTATTTGGCATAGGGTAACAAATGAAACACAACGTACGTGTATATGTAATATTAAACATCACCCAAAAGACAGTTGGAAATTCATATTGGCTTTTAGTGATGATGGATTCTATGGGATCTTCTTTTGCTGCTGCCAGATGTTCTTTATTGGTTATTTTATGCCATTTAGACTCCTAAGAATCGTTCTGATACATGTGAAATGTGTTCAGCTTTTGAATATTTACTTGAGTCACAGGCCAAGTCTCATAGCCAGACCCACCTCGATCTCCTACGCAGTGATTCATTTCCGTTAACATGCAAGAAAGAGAGCAAACAAAATTGGTGCCATAACACAACCCTGATTTTTTCCCCACCATAGATGACTCTTGCTGACATTCCTTCATGCAATTGTTTAATCAAATTGACAAACTTGGATGGACAACCCAATCTTCCCAGAATTTTCGAGAGAACTTCACGATTAACTGAGTCAAAAGCCTTTGTCCGGTCGATAAACACCATATACAACGGTTTTTGCTGTAGTTGTCTTAGAGTAATCACCATGTCAGTTGTGCTTCTTTCCTCAAGGAAGAATGTCCTCCGTAATTGATTTTATTTGTCTATTCTAGAATCACGTTAACCTTTCAAAGCGCCTGCGTGTTTTTTAACACATTGAAGAGGTTGTTGTCTTTTCACACACACACACACACACACACACACACACACACACACACACACACACACACACACACACACACACCGCAAGAACTACTCGTATGAGTATATATGTGCACTTTCACAGTATCTATGCTTATGGCGTCATTAATTGACAAAGAACTATCAAGATACTCAATCCTGGTGTAAGTCATGATCACCATTTCTATCTTTCCAACCGCATGACTGCAGTGGCTAGGACATGTAAGAATGACACCTTGTAAGAATGCCAATTGCAAACCACCATACGCCCAAACAACTTCTATGTAGTAGTAGACTTCTCTATCATAAACTTCATAAACGTCCAGCTCACGGTACTCAACAACGCTGGGTTGATGTTGTTCAGAAAGACTTTGAAATCATTGAACTTATCTATAGAAGATCCACACAATTGCCAGCATGGTGATATATATTCTGCAAGGTCTAAACCCCTAGTGGGTATGGCTGAATCTCAGGTTTGTGTGTGGTGTGTTCGTGTGTGTGGTGTGTGCGTGCGTGTGTGCGTGTGGTGTGTGTGTGTGTGTGTGTGTGTGTGTGTGTGTGTGTGTGTGTGTGTGTGTGTGTGTGTGTGTGTGTGTGTGTGTGTGTGTGTGTGTGTGTGTGTGTGTGTGTGTGTGTGTGTCACAAGAATGAATGACAGAAGACTACCAAAGCAAGTGTTCTATGGACAGTTGTTAAATGCTGACTAGATATAAAGACATGTTGTGTCATCATCTACAGAATGTGGGCATCAATCAGGACAATTGGGAGTCACTGGCGTCTGATCGTTTGGTTTGAAGGAAGAAAGTGTCATCTGGTCTGAAGAAGTTTGAGGATGAAAGAATGAAAAAAATAGAAGAACGGCGACACATACACCAGTAAATGGCTCAAGGAGTAATTACAAGTCAATATGTATGCGCCATCTGTCATCGCAATTGTCATTCTCGTATTGGTCTTTACGCACATGAACAAGCACACAAGCGATGGTTGAATTCTAATCAGTAGAGAAGTCGTGAACTCATACACGAGTAGTGGACAATGAATGAATGAATGATTGAATGTGTGTGTGTGTGTGTGTGCGTGCGTGTGCGTGTGCGTGTGCGTGTGCGTGTGTGTGTGTGTGTGTGTGTGTGTGTGTGTGTGTGTGTGTGTGTGTGTGTGTGTGTGTGTGTGTGTGTGTGTGTGTGTGTGTGTGTGTGTGGTACATGTACAGTGTGTCCACGCACACGCGCTTATGAACTAATACATTTTACAACACCAAGCAACAGCCAAACAAAGTTGTTAATTACAATTGGACTCCTAATTAATAAATAAAAAACTATACGTCATCTGTAATTCAAAGTGTATAGAAAACTTAATCCAACAAATGAAGCAATTGTTTTATATATCAGCAGCAAGTTGCAGTAGACTTTTTTCATATGCTGACGTCCTCAGTTGCCCTAACCAGAGTTCTAATCGTGTTGCATCAGCTACTCTATCCAAGCCTCTGTATGTTCTTATCATAAGCCTTACAAGCGGAGGAAGCCACATCCAATGGTTTTCTCTCTCTAGGACTTTGAGTGCCATTTCACTGTACCTTGCCACTTCTTCCAACAAACCTCGTTGAAAATTGACAGCAGCCAAATAGCAACAAGTTTCCACCACAATAGGATGAGATGTTCCCAGCAGCTCACTTTGTGCTATAAATGCTTTCTGAAACAGACAGTGTGCTTGCTCATAGTTCATGGCCTTGGTCATAGCAGATGCCTGAGAGACTTCCTTGTACGAACAGAAACTTACAAATGGCTGACTCTGCCTGAGAATAATATTGCTTGTAATAGCTGCAAGATATACTTCTAACGCTTGTCTCCTCTTTTCAATGAGACTGGGACTTAAGTTTCCAAACCAAACTTTTGGTGGAAGAACTATGCCAGTCATGTGGCTGTCATGATGTTTCAATAGTGATACATGCAATGAACAAAAATCAGAGAAGCGCCGTCGAATAGCACAGTCTGACATATTGAGATCATGTCCATTATAGTTCAGTAGTATTGTGTATTCCTAAGAAGAAATAAACAAGTACGTCACATATAAAGAAGTGTATTAGAGCATCAATACAGTACTGTCAGTAGGAACGTTGTGTGTGTGTGTGTGTGTGTGTGTGTGTGTGTGTGTGTGTGTGTGTGTGTGTGTGTGTGTGTGTGTGTGTGTGCGTGTGCACGTGCGTGTGTGTGTCACTGTGTGTGTGCATGTGTGTGTGTGTGTGTGTGTGTGTGTGTGTGTGTGTGTGTGTGTGTGTCACTGTGTGTGTGCATGTGTGTGTGTGTGTGTGTGTGTGTGTGTGTGTGTGTGCATGTGTGAGTGTGTGTGTGTGTGGCAGGGTAGCATATCCGTTTAGACAGAAGCAATACAGAAGGAGGAGGAGGTGTGTGTGTAATGAAGAACTCAACAACATTGCCTAACTCAGATCAATTATCAGACCCTGTAATCAATTATTTCAATTACAAATTAAATCCTGTTGTGGCTATAACACATTTACTAATTTGTATTAGCCAACAATTTCTATTACTTCCTTTCTAACTCTGTGATTTAGCTTCCACTACTGTTCTAGCTCCCACTACTGTACTAGCTTCCACTAGGGTACTAACAAGATGCTTAACAACTATTTATTGAACACAAGATCAACAAACATGTATCTAAAACAAATTGGACTATTACAATCTTTTGTTAAGAATTACATCCTGCATAGTCTAACATCACTGTTGCACTGTTGCTAGTGTTTATCCAGATTAAGATATTGTGTTACTTAAACAAGATGATTGGCAATTTCCATTTAACAACAGTTTAACAAAATCTGACTACAGGTTGGATTAGAAAGGTTGCACTAAATGAATTCTGTAAATTATAAATTATCAAATTTCTGTAGTAAAACCACGTCACTCATAGATTCTCCCACATATAATGCTTCAAGGACAAAAACAAGGTGCAAAGTCATTAGCAAATACTCTGATTAGAATATATGCACCATGATACTTAGACCTCGCCTTTGCCTCAGTAAAATATCTTGTTCATAATGAGGCCTCAGATCAATAGATGTCATAAATACTAGTTACCCATTGAATGATTCAACAACTACTACATAACAGACTGGTAGATGCACTGACTCTGAGGTTAATGTTGCAGAAATGAAAGCACAGCCACTTGTAACATAAGTCTCCGCATGCGCTAGTACCTTAAGGTATAGGTGCACTGGTTCATAACAGTCACATATAGGCGTATGTGCTTTTATGCACATTTATATAAGATTCCTTTTAACTTTTATTCCGGTTGGTCAGTTTGGTTTTCATGTCCAAATATCCAAGCATAAAAATTTAGTTGGTCTGGCCTTAGTGGCAGCAACTTGTGCCTGTGGGCTGTAAAATTTCAATTTATAGGTGCAAGCACTTACACCTGTAGAAAATCCTTAATTTTGAGCCCGAATGGCCACCCTCGTTTAGAAGTCACAGCTGACAAAACTTGTTGAAAATAGAGGCCGCCCTCGAATTGAGGTCGCACTAATTTTAGTCTGCAAAGTTACTGGCCATGCCGATATATCACATGCTTTTGATGCTTCTGTGTCAATCTCATCCTATTACGTGCACTAGTCTATCAATTATAACATCATAGTCGTGGCATTTACAGCTAAACCTGCCAGGGTTGGCACCATCCACAGCATCCAATTATGTCAACAGAAAGAAATGTGACATTCAGGTACCAACGTGTCACAGTGTGAAGTAGAGACTTAAAATAGAGGTCGCCCTCAAACACAAGCTGCCCTCGTTTAGAGACCGCAGTGTTCTTTCCAGAAATCTTAAAAGGCAGCGCAGGATACTTCATAAAGTGGGCGTTACCCCAATGCCACGCCCAATGCTAGTCGAAACTATATTTTACAGATCAATGAGGCTCAACTGTGTTAATGTATCATCATGTGGTCTCACTCTACAAATATTTTAATAAATTTCCCAATGTAAAGCTAAAATTTATTATATTTCTACATAATCCAATATTTAATTAATTATACCAGAATCTGAAACAACAAATGATTTATTCTATTAATTAAGATAATATGCTGTTCAAGTAGTACATGCACAGCAGTGCAGAAAAACCATTAAAGCAGCTAACGAGACAAAGTGTCAGTCTCAATGATTCTACGATTTCTCCAGCTGGCCCAAACGTCACATGCTTTCTCATATGGAAACAAGTCAGGGTGTGGTCCCTCTATTGAAATCATCATAAGTTTATTTAGAATTCTATGACTGAGCCTGCTATGTAGTTCGGTTTTGATTCTTGATAACGCAGAAAACCCTCGTTCACAGTCTGCTGTCGATGTTGGCAGAACAAGTGCTATGCATGCTAGTTTCCACAGATGGGAAACATGGTTTGTAGCTTCTGTGATTCTACACTGACAAACTTGCACATCAAGGAATACCCTGACTCATTCTTGAGATCCTTACCTTATACTACAGTGGCCACAAACAACTTATATTCCAAGAGTGTACTTTCCAAACTGATAACATTACAGGCTCCGTAGTGTGCTGCCAAGTCCTGAACTTTCTCTATCAGAGACTGTGGAAGATCTGCAGATGGATTTTGAGGCATTTCTGATGGATTAAAAATGCTAAAAGCTGTGATCAGAGAAACATCGGGAAAGCGTTCATCTAAATGTCACGACACTGCAGCCAGGTAAGGCTTATACACCTCCTCTTTGAATTTTCTCATCTTGTCTTCATTATAGTGCTCAAAACCATTCTCAGACAATTTGACAATGGCAGCTGGAAGGCTCTGGAAATGGAGACTAGGTGAAGGCTCTTAAGCAGCTACTACTGCTCTTATGCCCTGCACAAGTGGCTTCGTAGCAGAAAAATTGAGATTCTTTTTCTGGAAAGCCTTGAGAGAGATGCCAGATGAAGTAGAAGATCAGAAAGCATGTACACTGATGCAACAAATTTGTATTGTTTAATGAAGGTAGCTAATCCCTTTGCTTGTGCATCACTTCTTTCTGATGCCTCCCTTTCTAAACTTGACAAGACTGAAGGTAAGCATCATCAAAGGTTATTGACTGCTTTTTCATGAGATAGCCATCGAACATCTTTGCTTGGGTGAGTTTGAGGTTAGGATCACCCAAAACTTCTTGGACAGCTGCCAATCCAGCCATTCGAAGCAGAGTTCTGATAATCACAGGGTACAGTAGTACCCTGTATGTAGGGATTGCCCCGGTTTTGGAGCGTTGTGGGGCGTGGTCATCTTTTTGCACGCTTAGAAACCAGAGTAAATGTAGACTAAAATTTCTCAAAATCAACGAAATGAAATGTTTGTATGTCGTGTACTATATCCTATTTTTGTTTTGGTCAATAATCATCTAACAACCTAGAAACAGTTGCTAGTCTCGGAGGCCCAATGCACCAATTTTGTTCTTCTTCTTCTTCTTCTCCACGGATATCTCATTTTGTACGTTACATACAGCTGTAAAACTTGAGAAAACACTTTAGAATTACCCGAACTCTATTCTTTTGGTGGCTAGAGAAACCGAAATCAACGTTAATTAAAATTTGTGTTTCTTTCAAGCAGATTTGATTTAACGACCATCATCAATGCTATTACAGTTCGGGCCAATCACGGAGCAGTATTTGCGATTGCTTGTCCATGGCAACCAGGGACAATGGACGAAGAGCCAATCAGATAGGCCAAACACGTTTATGAAAGAGTCTATCACCAAAACTGTGTAATTCGATCGTGTTTGCCATTGTCCGGTCTAGTCTGAAATTGTTTGCGATCTGTGTCGCACACAGGAACAAAATTGACAAATAATTACACACACATAGCAATTTATACGGGAACCCAACATTTGCAACGCATATCCCGTATGTGATAATCTTTGGCTTTGTAGGCCAAGATCCCAGTCTTGACAGAACTTTAGTATCGCATTAGTTATTGTCTGAGCTTTGCCATCAAACAAGTCAACTAAATCTAGAAAAGCTACCTTGGCTGACCATTGTACATATTTTGGCAGTAGACAATTAATTGCTTCGTACCGGAAATGTCTGTTGCAAGAATAACAGTGGAACCAAAGGGTCTCCCTGTTGAACACCGGCTAAGGATATAAGACGGCAGTTTCCAAATCAAAGCTCACCAATTATGTGATAGCACCAGAGAACCCAAGAATAGAGTTCAGAAGTTCTCTTTGTAATCGATTTAGAAATGAGTGTCGGTCGCAAGTGTTGAAGGCATTAGCCATGTCTATTTTAAGCCAGCACAAATTGGGATTGTTATCATTAGTATTGATGAAGTATCTGAGGGCATGTATTACAGCTTCTAAACCTCCAGAAACTCCAACTCCAACTTGCTTATAGGGAAGGAAAATAGTAGGTAGCTTTGAACGAACAGCAGCACAACAAACACAACTAATAAGATGACGCAGTGTCTCACCAACCGCTATCGGCCTGATCCCTTCTTGACCCTGCTTCTTATACAAAGCTGTTAGGGGTGCTCCCGTAAGCCATGACGTGACACGCCTATCCATTTTACCAGAAAGAGCCATGGAAATGCAACGAGTCAAGCCCTCAAGGCAATCCTGCGCTGATGGAGCTGTGGTTCCCACGATTGCATCTAGCAGGTGCTGTGGGCGTAGTTTGGAATATCCAGGACTTGAGGCTCGCGAAATTTCTTGAGAATTTCTAAGACAAAATCAGAGTCGGGACACAGAGAAGCAGTCAGTGGATCAGTCCATTCTGGTAGCTGGTGACTTGGATGACGACGACGAAGTTCCTCCAGGGCCTTGGTATTATCTTCTTGTGCGCAACCTTGAGAGTTCAGTGATCTTATGGCATCACGGAAGCATCCCTCCCTGGCAAGAAATAGAGCTCTTTTGGTATTTAGTTGACGTTGTGAAATTCTTCTGCCATTGCTTTGTTGACTGGCGTCAAGTCTAGCCTCTCTCCACAGTGTTATAAAATCTCCTGCCTGCCCCTGACATAAGCGACGGGACAAGGTGGCACTCACAACATATCTCTTCTTCTTACCTCCTCGTGGTGGAGACCGTAAACTGCTTTAGCAAAAAGGAACAAACGAGCAAATCCCCATAGACCTTCCTGACCAGGATAATTGAACTCAGAGAAGAGGACTTCTGCAAAGAGAGGGCGAACACTACAGGGAATATGACATACAGCGTTTACTGGTAAACGGATAATTTCATCCATCAGAGATTGAAAGATGACAGCCTCATTATCGACTGAGCGGCTTCTTTGTACGGCTGCTCTGACTCCTTCTATAGCCAGGTCACTAGTGGCAACATGAATTCTACTGATTGGCTCGACAACAAATCGCCTACTGCTATTGGAAGAAGAAACATGACTGATGCCACTGTTTGGAGAAGATTCGTCAATTCTGCTTAGGCTCAACCGATCATTCTTATTAGTCTCCGGCCATGACGATTGGCATGAGTCGACCATCAAACCATGACATCTAGGTTGACCACGCCCCAGTGAGCGACGACATGTACTGAAGCATTTTTCATACAGGAAGCCACATTCTGAACAAACACTACAATCATGGGATGAAATAAAGTCTGCATCCGGGAATTTGCACCGAGTGATGTGATTTGAATTGATGTGCTGAAACAGGGCTCCAGAATCCCTCGAGATGAAGCAGCATAGTGGACAACAACGAGAACCACTGATATGAAATGAATCAGTTGAGAAAGAGGAAGAATCAGACGATTCGTCCTGGTTTTGTGACGTGGCCGACATGACAGAGCTCATCCCTCAGCTCAAGTTCCAGTGACTTCTTAAAAACTCACACGTTTGCGATGGGACAATGAGAAGCACTCCACAGAAGCAGAAAGCAAAAACTAAGTCGGAACACAATCGCACCATGTGCCACCATTGCTCATCCGGGACACAAACACACACACACACACACACACACACACACACACACACACACACACACACACACACACACACACACACACACACACACACACAATATATATATATATATAGACTTGGACAAAATTATAGGGACACCCTGCTGTGGGTATGTAGTAACACAATAATTAGGTCGCAATTTACCAACTATCAATATTGTTAAGAACTTAATAGTTACCGCGTTGATTGTTAGGTTTCTTGAGAATACTGTAGACCCTAAATTGTTTTCTTTACGTTTCGCATTGCGGAAAACGAGACCTAAAAGTGTATGATGTCATGACTGTGTAAGCGTCGTAAGTTAGACTCTCTCTGATTTCGTTTAGTGGCTTTTAAAAAAGCCGGTTTTAATAACGCAAAGGAAAATTGAAGCCCTTCACCAGTTCCTCAGTACCGAGTGTTCTCGCCTCTCGCCCTCCTGATTGCGTCCAAATGTCGCGGAACACTTTCTGCCAAGTTCCGGACACGCGTGGCTGGAATCTGCTGCCACGCCTCTTGTAGAGCATTCCAGAGCTCAGCTGCAGTTCTCGGTTTGTGACGGTTGGCAGCAGTTTTGAGTTCATGCTACAACTTCTCGATTGAATTCGCATCAGGCGAGTTTGGCGGCCAGTCCAACAGTGTGACGTCATGCTGGCGTAGCCATTGTCTTGTTGACCGAGACGTGTGGATTGGCACGTTGTCCTGCTGGAAGACAAAGTCGTCTCCTATCAGTACCGCTGCGTCTGTAAGCATGTGCTTCTCCAGAACCTGTTGGTACGCCGTGCTGTTCAAACAACCTTCCAGTTTCACCAGAGACCCCACACCATGCCAACACATCGATCCCCACACCATCACACTAGCCGCGTGCTGGACCGTACAATCACAACATTCAGGGAGAAATTCCTCACCTTTGCGACGCCAAACGTACAGAGCACCATCGTTTCCTATGCTGACTTTTGACTCATCTGTAAAAAGAACAGATTTACAGTCATCCAAAGTCCATTGTGTGTGAGTGGTTGCCCATCCCAGTCGCAAACGCCGATGGTTTTCTGTTAGCAGTGGTTTTTTCTAGGCCTCCAAGCGTTTACTCCTGTCTCACTGAGACGACGACGGACTGTTCTACTTGACACCTCTTGCTGGTTTCATCAGCCAGCTGATACGAGAGCAGTCGTGATGGTGCTCTGCGGTTCTGCAGTGCCATTCTCTTCAGTCGATGATCTTCCCGGATTGTCGTTGCCTTCCCACGTCCAGGTCGTTTCTCATAATCGCTGCTGCCATGGGAAAGCCGTTGCAGGCACTGATGAACCGAATTCCTGGAGCGGCGGACAAAAGCTGTGATCTGACGCACAGAATGGCCAACTGAGTGAAGGGCTTCAATTTTCCCTCGCGTTTTTGGACTCAACTGTTTGCCTTGAGGCATCGCTGCAACTCGTGAAATATCGTACGGAACAAGACTCTGCAACTGCGTGCAGCTGAACGTTCAGGCTAACTTATCGCGTAAGTTTGGCGGTCTCAAGGGCAGCGGTTTTAGTGCAGCTGACATTTTGGCGGTATCAGTTTGAGATTTTGCTACCTAAAACGTGGACCAGAAGTGGCATGTCAATGTCCTTTTGTTGCTATAACTTTTTTAGTTTTTGTCTTAGCAGGATTTCTTTGTAATTAATTAGTGTCGCATGATTTTTGAATACGTTGAAGTTTGTTTTATTGATTAAAATGGCAAAACAATTCAAATTGTGATGACATGCGCGAAATCAATGCGCAAAAACAGATGATTCGCCTTTTTTTCATAATGTTGATAAGAGGACCCACAAAATTGCTTTCACTCTCTAATACAGAGCATTCTTAGACTGTATGCCAAGAATGAGAATCCAAGAGCGATGAACGTGTACAAAGACAAGAAAGGTAGGAATGGCCGTCTTCCTTCTTCAAAGCAAACTAGATGCACAGTAGGTAGTAAGTACAGCTGCAGTCTTGAACTCGAGCTATGTTACATACTAACAATGGTGCAAGCCATGAAATAAGAAATTCGAAAAACATTTGGTTTTGCTAGAGAAAAGTTCAGTGCCAAAGTTAGACTAGACACAAAAATGCCAGGTGTCCCTATAATTTTGTTCAAGTCTGTATATATATATATATATATATATATATATGTTCGATCACTTTTGCTCTCATATTAGTTCCTTTTAGTTCTGTGGCCAATAATTGCAACTGCTGATGTAGACTTTGCACCTCTGCACCACAGCTAGCAATAAAATACCCTACATCCAAATTCTGATTGGGATCACTTCCACAATGAAATCACCTCTAACTTGGGCCAAGACCAACCTCTGATAAACATTTCATCAAAATCCATCCAGAAATTTTTCCAAATAATCCTGCTAACCAAGAAAAAACAAACAAAACAAACATAAAAAACCTCCTTGGCAGAGGTAACTAATAGCCTTTCACACAAGCTCCTTTCAAAACCTAGCCAAGCCAAGCTAACCTGTGCCAGAGAGCTGAGCCAGCCCCCTTCACACAACATTCAGAAAAAGTGAGCCAGCTCACTTAGTGTGTCTCTTGCTAGCAAAGAACAATCATGTGTACATCAGAAATGCTCAAGCTACACGGCGTGAGAAAGTTTGGCTACATGAGCATCTTGCAGGAGTGAGGCTCTGGCTATGCAAGACTACACTTTGGCAATTGTTTGCTGTTCACACGATGAATGCGAGCCGAGTCGAGCCAAGCCAACCGTGCTGGCACAGCAGTTTGAGGTGGGCCATTCCAGTACGGCTCGGCTTGACCCACGTTCACACATTTCTAAAGTGAGCCGGGCCATGGTGACTCGTTTTAGTCCAGTTACAACTGCTAGTGTGAACGGGCTACAAGAGACTTTACTATACGCCAACAATTAACCCTTGTATCACTTGTATCGTAAATTTCAGACACTCCAGTTTTCCTTCAATTTTATGTGTCATAAACACAATACAACGACGGATTCTTAACTACAATTGACAACTATCAAACTATTCGAGAATGAAATCTAACAGTTAACAAAATTTAATGAAAACAACAAATCCAATATTAATTAATTGTACTTACTACATAATGCTTGATGTCGCCGACGATGGCTGCTCCTACGATTTTGGGAGCAAAGTGAAGTGGTATTGCGTCAGCAGTGCGGTCGACAATATGGAATTCTACATGTACATGACATCATATTCACTTCCTGTTTTGTCGTAATTATTGTTCGATCCCTACCTTCGACATGTTTATTGCCACCATCTGGCTCTTCGCCTTGTTCAAACGAATGCAACCCATTCAGAGAGCAGGATGAGGATGACCGACCGCTCCTAGTCGACTGTTCTTCGTCTGTATTATTATCCGATGGGTCGCAATGAAATGATAACCTTCCATACGCCGGAAAACTAGGTCCATCATCTTCTAATAAATCGTCAACTTCGGTAGCGTTTTCTGCAGTCATTGGAGAGCTCCCAAGGTCTGAACTTCTCGCATTTGCAAATAAAGCAAGTACAGTACGGGGAACAAAGTCTGTATAATCACGTGATTTTAGCATGGCGAGTAAGTTTGCTCGTCTGTTCGGTCGCAGTAAAGGAGTCGTGATCGGCATGATTCATGTAGACGCTTTGCCTGGTAGCTATTTAATTTAGCAATTAAACGGTCGAGGGTCTTTTGGACGATGTTGTAGGATGTTGCTTACTTGTGTCTAGGAACTCCAAAGAACTCATTACCAATATCTGCAATTATCAACAAAGCTGTTGAAGAAGCAAAGACATATAGGAGAGCTGGAGTGGTACGTACTGATGCTTGCCTTCGAGATTTTGTGTAGGGAAATAAGTAGATTCTAGTAGATCTAGAGAAATCAAAGGTAAATAAATGTTCTTGTTTGATGAAATAATTTATTTACTGAAACTTAACAACATGATTATGGCGTTAGGAAAGGTAGGCAAATGGTTTGTTTCAATTGACGTGTTAGGACGTTCTTATTTGATGAAATTAATTGCACAGAGTCAGTACAACTGCATTGTAGATTGATGAATCACATTGCAGCAGTTGCTTGATGCTGGCTTAAAGTTTTTGAGAAGTTTGATGTCACGAAGTTAGATGTGACTTAATTAATTAATCATTTTTTGTAATGATTTACCTCAAAATTCTTGTTAATGCTGATACATATAGCTAGCAGCAGATAATACGCAGTCCAATTGGGATAGCGAGTGTCCACACTGCACTTTGAAAATGATATCTCCACCTCTCTTCAATATCACATGACTGATATATTTTAGGATCGCGGCTGTGTGTGTGTGTGTGTGTGTGTGTGTGTGCGTGTGTGTGTGTGTGTGTGTGTGTGTGTGTGTGTGTGTGTGTGTGTGTGTGTGTGTGTTAGCATGTGTTTGCTAGTGGAAAACGTTAATACATTGATGTAAGGCAATTTAGCGAGAACAAAAAAGTGATGTTCCGACTACACTCGTAGCTCACGTGAAGGAAATGCTCACTGACTTCATATGTGGATTCAACCTATCATAATCAATGTGCATCGAGTCCACATCTCAATGTTTATTACGATCAGATCATGATCGCTTCAAACGTAGACTAGGTGTGGATGCGATGTTTGCAGTCGGATTACGATCCAGTTACCAGTGTAGACAAAGCTTATGTCTATCACTATGAGTATGGGACTATTATTAGTTTGGTTTTGAATATTTGAAAGCTACGAGTCATAGGAATGGGACTTCGAAGAAGTTATGTGACTTGCGAGAAGTGGTATATACTAACGAGGTTCTATTTGCCCCAAGTCTTTGTGGCTGGCTATGTATGTATGTCAAAAAATGACCATATATGGGTGTCACGAAGCAGGAATTTATGGTGTGCAAGCGAGTGACCAATCATGACGCACTATTCTCTTGTGTCACACGCGGTAACGAAAGACAATGGCTGGGCAGCCAGTCACTAGGCACTGTTCGGCATGAGAGAACGTTTTGCCAGAAACACATCATGTAATGCTCTAATCAATAGAATGACACCAAAAGAACACGAAACCTGGTGAAATATATACCGCTTCAGTCAAAACCATGCTATGACTACTCTCAAGTCCCGTATTGGGCAGAACGACATATCCGTCTTCCACACTTGGTTCTTTTGACCGTATCTCTTGCCTCCACATCCACGTTGACACAAGGTAACCCACACAATGTCCATTATGCCCATCTTCATTGTCAAGCTTTTGTCTTCCCATGACCCATCCAAGACGTGACATCCAAGAGGTCATTATGGCATTTTGAAAGCCTTTGTAGTGAGACATCCACTTCCTCATCAGTAGGATCACTTACAGGTTTGATAATAGCATTGGTCTGTGTAGTAGATTGTACTCTGTATGGGCTTCTAAATGCACGATCCAATGTAAACTTTGGTTCCACCTTGAGCTAACAATGTCACCTTCCTGGATAGCAAAGTCTTTTGCTTTCTTGTCATACTGGCACTTTTGGTGATCGGTGCCCGATTTATCATCTTGTGGGCCACACTACGAGCCTTCTTTATGTTCTTTCACAATTATTTGGCATAATCTGTGGCTGCCACTGCAGGAATAGTACATGGGTGATAGAAGTACAGGCTTGTGGGAACTGTGGGTCTCTTCCATACACTAGCATGAATGGTGTCTCCCTAGTAGATGTTTGTGGAGCTGTTCGATATGCAATAAGAATAGGACCTAGTAACTCGTCCCAGCCTTTACCCCCTTTATAGACTGCCTTGGATAGCATCTGCTTCAACGTTCGATTCAGTCTTTCTACAAGTCCATCAGTCCGAAGATGTCCACCTGATGTTGGTAATTGTTTAATTCCTAGTATCTGTGCTGTTTTTGAAACACATCTGAAAGAAACTCTGCTGCACGATCATGAAAATAATCTTGGCCGGTACACCATGCCTCCATACCAAATCAGCTAGGCAACAAGCTACTGTCTGTGCTGTCCTATCAGACACTGGATACACCTCTGGCCATTTCGACAAATAATCTTGAAACACCAAGGCATAACGATTTCCATAACGACTCACATCCATCTTCTTAAAGTCCATGCCAATACACTCAAATGGCCTACCAACAGGATTGTTTTTCGGTGGTGGGTAATCTATTCTTCGTAGCCGTTGCACAGATGCACAGACTATACAACTCTCACACTTGCAATACACATCTGCTCTCATGCCAGGGCAGTAGTACATCAAACTAAGTTTTGATAGCAGCTTCTTAGCTGCAAAGTGTTTTACAAACACTGACTCGTGGTTTTCATCAAGCACCTGCTGTCGCAGGTGTTGTGGCACAACCAACCACCTCCTCCCTGAAACATCGGCTGCCTCAAAGTACAGTACTCCATTAACCTGGTAGTATCCTTTATGTCCTTGACTAAGTACTCGGTCCTTATCATGTGGGTCAATGGAGAGCTCCTTACAATCCAGATAGGTTATCAGTTGGTTTATGTCTTCATCGTTCTTCTGTTGTTTCTGTGCAATCCCCAGCTCTGTATCACTCTTGTGACTTTCACAAATAAAGAACACTTCACCCTTGCTGGGAAATCGTGATAAATCATCAGCCACAGTGTTTGTATGACCTGGCTTATACTGCAAACGTAACTTGGGCAAGAATCTTGAAAGCCTCAAATACCAGCGTGCTAAAAGTCCCCTTGTCCGACTCTCCAAGTGTGTCAGAAAAGCCGAGACAAGTGCCTGGTGATCCATGTATACTGTGACTTGATTTCCCAACAAATAAACCTCGAAATGTTCTACCGCATAAACAAGAGCTGCAACCTCTGACTCAGTTGGAGCATATTTCCTTTCAGCTGGATTTGTCTGATGACTTGCATATGCAATTGGACATTTCTCTCCATCATCCCCAACCTGCTCAAGAAGTGCTCCAAACCCCATCTGTCCATAGGAAATATTCCTTTGACAAATCCGGTGGATGAAGGAGAGGTGCAGAAGACAACAACTGCTTAAGTTCAATGAAAGCCTGCTTACACTCCAAGCTCCATTCAAGAATCACTGGCTTGCCAGTGGCTTTTCCTTTCCTGGTCAAGGCCGTAAGAGGTCTTGCTTAGACTGCCATGTTTGGTACGTGTCTCCTATAGAAATTCACCATACCCAGAAAACTTTGAACATCCTTAACACGTTTTGGACGTGGGAAGTTCTGTATTGCCTCTACCATTTTGAAATTGGGCCGAAGGGTCCATGACCCTTCCGGCCATTTCAATTTTCAATTTTTCAATTTTTAGTTTCATTTTTAATGTTTTATTTTTCAATTTTTTGTCAAAGCTTTTTAATTATTTTGCTCAAAAAAATTAATTTGGCGAGTAAATTTTAATTTTTCATTTTTCACATTTTCATTCTTCGGTTTTGACTTTTTATTTTTTATTTTTTATTTTTCATTTTTCTATTTTCAAGTTTCTATTTTGATTATATTTGGTTGAGTTGAATGTCAAAAGAATTGAAAGCGGAAAGAACAAAAAATGAACGCAGCAAGAACGAAAAATGAAACAGCCTTGTGTGAATTACACAGCAGGGAGTCTTGTGGAACGCGTGCCCTAGTCATAGCTCAACCCAGTAGGGGATCGTTTTTCATTCCAATGTGTGCTGCTTCATGATTGGAAGGGGCGGAGTGGTTCTTTGACGACTTCCGCTCTCCTATATATCACTCTCTTGCAATTTCCGCTCTAATAACGAGAAGGAAATCTCCTTCTCCCCCAAAAAATAATCAATTTCAGGTGTGAGCAGCCATTGCTGATGAGCACAGTACGTATATGCATGGTATATGAATTTATCTATTACCACATATAATTATAACAACAGTCTAGCTAAATCTAAAACTCAACAAATTTAGTAACTATACTGAAACTCGTTCAAACTCTTTTAGACTACTCTAAATTAACTACCATTTATCGCAGTACACAGCAACTAAAAACAAAGATGCGTGGTTTGCTGTTCTACACACACGTGCGTACTTGCCTCCATCAATTCGCTCAATCACCTCGGGTCTTGAATCTTGAGCTTCTGCCCTTGCGGATGGCTCTCTTGTCACTGCAGACTTGCGTAAGCCGGACGACGTCGTGTGCTGGCAAAAGCACCTCGGGTAGCTCATGCAGACTCGGTTGATTCTGAGCCGTCATGATCACACCGTTGCTGTGAACAAGGCTACTACCCAATACATGGGAAGACTGGCAGAAACGACAGCGAAGCTTCTCCAGTGCTAAATATGCCATCTCTTTACAAGACCTCCGGCAAACATCACAACCTGGTGTCGGCAGCTGTGGCTTGGGCAGTGCGTAGAGCGGTTGCAAGTTACAAGTGGCCGACATTGCCCTCTGTCTCTAGATCTGCAATACAACATAAGATGACAGTCCACTCTGCGTGACTCTCCGTAGCTTGGACGAATTGACAGAGCTGGGCAAGCAAGTAAGTCATGTATTGCATGGGTAGTAGCCTCATTTACAGCAACGGTGATCGTGACGGCGCAAAGTCAATCGAGTCTGCCCGAGGCACTTGGCCATCACACGACGTCGTCCGGTTTACGCGGTCTACAGTGACAAGAGAGCTATCCGCAAGGACAGAAGCTCAAGAATCAAGTCCCGAGGTGATCGAGCGAATTGATGGCGGCACGTATGCGTGCATGTGTAGAACAGCAAACCGCGCATTTGTTTTTAGTTGCTGTGTACTGCATGTATAAATGGTAGTTAATCTAGAGTAGCGTAAAAGAGTTTGAACGAGTGTCAGTATAGTTACTAAATTTGTTGAGTTTTAGATTTAGTTAGACTGTTGTTAGAAGTATATGTGGTAATAGATAAATTCATATACCATTCATATGTAGTGTGTTCATCAGCAATGGCTGCTCGCACCTGAGATTGACTATTTTTTGGAGGAGAGGGAGGTTTCCTTGTTATTAGAGCAGAAATTGCAAGAGAGTCTAGGATCGTCCTAGAGCGGAAGTCGTCTCCACCCCTTCCAATCACTCAGCAGCACGCATTGGAATGAAAAACGATCCCCTACTGCGTTGAGCTACATATGTATGACTAGGGCATGCGTTCCACCAGACTCCCTGCTGTGTACTTCGCACAAGGCTGTTTCATTTTTTGTTCTTGCTGCGTTCAATTTTTGTTCTTACCGCGTTCAATTCTTTTGACATTCAACTCAGCGATGGCCAACCAAATATAATCAAAAATAGAAACTTGAAAATATGAAAAATGAAAATAGAAATTTGCTAGCTGAATTAATGTTTTTTCAGTAAAATAATTGCAAACCTTTGCAAAAAATGAAAATGAAAATTGAAATTTGAAAATTGAAAATTAAAATTTGAAATTTAAAAATTGAAATGGCCGGAAGAGTCACGGACCTAGCTAGATGATGCTAGCAAACGTTTCAATCAATTTCAACTCAACTATATAGCTATAATTCGGCTAGAAGTTACTCCCAATGATTATTGCTTCATAGCTTTCATTTGAAGCTATGCTCGACGGAGGTTCACAGTCAAAGAAGTCACATGACTTACGAGGAGCCGTATACGAACAGGGTTCTATTTTCCCCAAATGTCTGTAGATGGTTGGCTGGCTGGCTTACTCATGTCAAAAAATGACCACATTTGGGTGTTATGCTTCAGGAATGTATAGTATGCAAGCAGTGACCAATCATGACGCATTATTCTCTTTTGTGTCGCATGCGGCAAAGTCAGACAATGGCGCGGGCAGCCAATCACTACACGCTGTTTGGCATGAGAGAAAATTTAGCCAGAAAGTCATCAATTTTGATCACAAACAAACAGAAACGTTGTGTTTCAAGTAACGCTGCCTGGAAATCTATGAGCATCCGATCTTGCTGCCGTAGTACGCACAAACGTGAAGCATAATGCGCGCGTACAGGACTTTGTTGCTAATGCGAGTTGCCAACTAGCCTAATGCAAGTCGCCAACTACGAATATAGTAGATATTGTAATTATGTAAATTGATACAATATTTATTTAGATACACAATTTAGACTGTAAAAGTGATAGACAAAGACACGCTGCAGACTCTATACCTATAGCATTGGAGATAATTGGAAATCTGACTGAATCCTAGAGTAGCAATTTCTTTATGTTGTAAGTTACGTTTGGGTGATGAATGCTTAGGAACTGTATGTTGTGGGTAGGAATAATACATTTCCACAGTATAGGATCTTTACAGTAGTAGATGTATCTATTGTCTAGACGATAGCAAACGTTTCAATCAACTTGACTCCAGGTAGAAGCTATTCCCAATGAGTACTGCTTCCTAGCTTTCATTTGAAGCGACACTCAACGAAGGTTCATGTATTACTACTATACTACATTATCAAAACCATGCACGTTTGGCGCACGAGCCTGTACAAGGATGCCATCATACTGTCACACTGTGTGCAAATTTTTGACAAAGCTTTTTGCTCTACGTTTGTTTGCTGCTATAAATGCTCTGGGACATCCAGTGAACCTTGGATTTGATGACATTTCAATGTAGCTTCAAAAGCTGTGTTGTGGTGGTTCCCTTTATGTTAAATCAGTAGACAAATTAGTTTTTCTTTGTTTCTGACATTATAACTTCTCAAGTTAATGTCTGAACAATCTCGAAATTCTGTAAAGAAATTACCCGAAAAGGCAATTTTTTGGATTGTTTTCGTTGCCATTATGACATAACTGTAAGGCAAATAACAACCCACATGACATCTCTCCAGCACCAAAGTCATTACATTTGACAAAATATATACAGCACAAACACAGGTAGTCATTCAAAGTGAATGGTGGTCAAATCCGGGTCATTAATCGTTAACTTTGAAGTTGTTAAGTAAAAGCAAATTATTGAGTATGTGAGAGACTTATTTGAAGAAGAATGCTGAGGTAGACATCACGTAAGCCTCAACAAGGTCACTGAGCGGTTGTCTGCAGCCACTGGGTTTAGCAAGAGAATGCTACGCAGGGTCCTCAAGGAACACGCTTCAATAGGAATAGTCTCCAGCATAATAGAGGAAGTGAAACACAAAGTCAAGAGGAAAAAGGCATCAATGAGGATGATTTTGAATGTTCAACTATTCACAGTGTTGTCTACCAAGTGCATGAAAAGAAAGAACGCTCTATGCTGGACAAACTTTTTGCTCAAGTCAGCAGAAAGGAGTGCTACCACTAGATAGAACAGCCAACTTTTTGGTGTTGAAGCGAAATAGGAGTCAACTATATCAACTTCTAGCTCATTAGCTCGTTCTTTGCCCGGGAAAGGTTAACAACACAAATTCCCATTATGACCAAACATTTTATCTAATTAGCTAAAGACCCGGATATAATCAGCACACACGGGTGGAGTGAGTGACCGACACAACCAAGCTTATTTTATGGCTCTGTCTGTGTTTCCAAAGACTAATGCATGCTGTGCAGGAGCATCCACAAACATCGTAAGTGAAGTTGCCACTCTGCAGTCTTCCGTTCTTATCTTTTTGTTGGAGTACTTTCGAATGTTGGTCTTCAAAATGTTCTAAGGACTTTCTGCAATAAGATCTCCACAGAGATCTGTCTGATGCATAGCATTCTCAGTTGGATACATCAATATTACAAGATTTCAAATTGGATTTTAGTGAGTCTTTAAAGCGTAGTCTCTGACCTCCTGCTGTTCTAGAACCTTCCTTTGGCTGACCATAAAACACTGCGTTTGGGATTCTATCATCCTTCATTTGAACAAGATGGTCACACCATCGAAGTTGAGCTTGAAGTAGCAAAGCCTCAATTCCAGGCATGTTGCATTTTTTCAAAACCTTGTATTGTGTACCATTCTTACCACTTGACATTGGCGATTTTGCGAAGACATTGCATGTGAAATTTGTCCAAGTTGTTTAATGTGTCTTCTATATAATGTCCAAGTCTCACAGCCATAAAGTAATGTGGTAATTACAACTGCTTTATAGACTTTGATCTTAGTTGCTGTGGTAATGCCATGTTCATTCCAAAGGCATTTAGTGAGATTACTAAAAGCAGCACCAGCTCTACAGGATGCATTGAAATTTCATCATCCACAACAAGGTTTTGAGGCAGAGTACTTCCTAAATATGAAACTTGGCAACTGAGCTCAGTGGGGTGTCTTACACTTTTACAACAGGAGGTGTGTAAGAAAACCCAGGTGTTGGTTGGTACAAGACTTTGGACTTCTTGAGACTTACAGTGAGCCCAAAATGTCGTGCAGCATTTGAAAAGCAATCCATGATGAATTGAATATCCTCTTATGTTGTGCGCAACAAAGGCACAGTCATCTGTAAAGAGAAGGTCACGTATGAGAATGTCACTGACTTTGGATTTTGCACTGAATCGATGAAGGTTGAAACTGTTCCATCAGAGCGCGATTGAATTTAAACACCTTTATTGCAATTCTTGAAGGCAATGTGTAGCATGACAGAAAAAAAGATGTTAAATAACAATAGTGCAAGAACGCAACCCCTCCCTCACACACACACACACACACACACACACACACACACACACACACACACACACACACACATGCACACACACACACACACACACACACACACACACACACACACACACACATGTACACGTACACGTACACACACACACCACACACCACACACACAGCTCTTCTTTATATAGCTTATGCAGAAGCTGAACAGTAACTGTTCATCATGAAGATGGAAATGTGAAAGCAACAAATTGGGAGAGGAGGGCGTAAGCATGTAAAATGATACCACATCAGGTTAATTGAATGCAAAATCATGTTTTAGGCTCTCCTACAAGTATACAGAAATTCGGAGTGATGCACGCAGTCGTCACATGCTTTCACGTTGAATATCAGCTTGCAGTTTACCGTTTAGTCATGAGAATGGCCATGTAGTTTGGCGTTACTAAAGCGGGTACGTGTATGCCCTATGTATACCCGTGCCTTCTTATTATAATAAAAATGTGATTGTGGTAAGAAGATAGCCACATTCATTGCCACTGTAATAACAACAGATGTCCCATTTATGCCTCACTTCCGTCCGCTAGGAGAGATACACTCAATCCGAAGGGACCGTCTTAATACCGAAGCATACGTTTGCATTGTGGTGTGGAACACAGTCTTCACAGTTTTATGGTGATTGGCCCGGTAGTGTTGGCATGATTGATGTTACAGACAGACAGACAGACAGACAGACAGACATTTAAGTGAGTTTGTCAAACAGCCCAAGAAATTACAACAAAAACTATCTAGTCAACTACACGAGACAAACGCAAATTCCTGCCTGGAAACTTCAGTTTCACAATCAGATAGAGCTGCAGCTAAATTTAGATCAATAAGAGGTAAGGGAGCTGGGTCATAGCTGGAAGCCATTCCTACTGAAGAGATTTTTGCACTGGAACCCGACGAATTTCGTTTGGCAGCATCTCTGAGGTTGGACATACCTGCACCTTTTGTCAACTGGAACATCCAGTGTGAATGTGGCAAGTTGGCAGATGAATATCATCTTCTTACATGCAAACATGGAGGTGGGCCTGTGTGGCAACACGATAAAATTGTAAATGCATGGAGCACTTGTCTACATGAATTAAAGATTCATCACGAGAAAGAACCTCGACATCGTTACTCTGGAAATGAGAATAGACCAGACATAGTTGTGTATGACTCTGGGTGTAGCTATGACCTTGATGTGGCTATGGCTCATCCTTTCAGGCAAGACGCTTTAAAGCAGGCAGCTTTAGAGGAAGGTTTTGCTGCAGCAAGAAGGGAGGAAAGGAAGATGATCAAATACGAAAAACAACAACATGCTGGCAATACATCAAGCCTCAATTTCACTCCTCTGGTATTTGAACATTTTGGAACATGGGGATCAGAAGCTACCAACTATCTAAACAAACTAGCCAGAAGATCAAGGGACATTGAAGGCTATACAAATGAAGCTGACTTTAGAGGTTTTTGGAGAAAAAATTCTCAATAATATTACAACGATGCAACGCTAGAGTCATCCTCCACAAGCTGACACGTGTCTTCCCTGGAGAAGAAGATGAGAACATACACAATAGAGACTACCAAAGTAGTTTGCATTAAACTAAAGCTGAACTCAGTAGATTTCTTGTATTTAGTGTTAGAAATGTAATGTAGAGTTTGTGTTTCAATAAATGAAATTGATAGACAGACAGACAGACAGACAGACGACAGACAGACAGACAGACAGACAGATCAAACTTTATAGAGATAGAGAAGATATATCAAGACAGACAATAACTATTTTTGTACGAGCAAAGGAACATTGTTAAGTAGCAGCAGAATTACCTGAGGAGGATCAAGCAGTACAGTGTGTACAGGAAGAAAGAAGACCCATAATCTATCTTAAATTTAACCATTGCTCCAAAACTTTCTGTGGATAGATCATGATGGAAGAGGCGGGTGGAAGCAATCACCTGGGAGACGGCAGTGCTTGACTAATTGCATGCTGACTGGACAGAAAGTGGATCTGTGGCACTGATCATGTTTTCTGCTCTAAAAAGAAGACATTGTATTATCATGATGAGCTTAATTCTCAGCATTTTCTCGAATGGTTTACAAGCTGCTAAAAATTACGTGGGTGCTCGTTTCATTCTTGCCTGTGCGAATGAACATGTACCTTACTTGCTTGACTAGCTGCAGAGTGGAAAAAACTTATATGATATTCTAAGTATTAGCTAAGAACAGCATTAACTGTCACAACAACTCAATCACTATATAAGTTAACGCTGCTTATGCCTAATTCAATATTGCTGCCATGGCAATAACAGAGTTATGGTCACATAACATAAAGTGTTAGTATTTTATACCCATCAAGGAAAACAAACAATTATTCAAAATGATCAATTTATAACAGCTGTCTTCTGGGTGTAGCAGTGGTGCAACACTGTCACATAAGTGAGCATAGTTTCCATAGAAACACTACATCTCAAGTGATGACTTCATGTGACGTGAGCTATTTTATGTTTACCTTCTTTAAAACTAGCAAAGAATCATTTGAATTTATTAATTCCTAAATGATTGCCCCAGGGTGTATGAGTGGTGGCGCATACACGGACGTAGGTATGGATGGATGGACATTCAGAGTACCCCTATGATGCATTAGAGCAAAGTCACTTGCTCGCAAACAATGTCTCACTTTGATCTGTGACAGTGCTGCAAATGGTTATGCAATGGCTTACTGCAAAGGTCATTCCATTTGATGAGAAAGACCTCAGGTGGGATCTCTCACAAAAATCGAACAGCTTAATCTCAATCGAAAGGTTTACTCCACAGATAAAGCTGCCAAGGAAAAGGGCTGTGTTGTCCTTGTTCACCAGTGTGACACTGTGAGTTGAAACCAATAGAGCTGGTCTAGTTGGACTTCCAACTATACCTCCATGATCACACAACAAACCATTTCTGGTATCTGCAGCCTTTCACATTGTTACTCCAGAATTATGTGCCAAACACTTTGATCATGTCCTGAAGGAGGAAGAGCAGTTGTGGCAGAAGGACAGGCTGCAGGGAGACTGTCATTAAGGATCCATCATTCAAAATTGAGTAGAAGAGGAATAGGAGGTGGAGGTGGAGATTGCTGAAGGAAATCAAGAGACCGAGAATGTTCAGACTTGAAGAGAATGAAGGTGATGAAGACACACCAGAACTGGACAATGATGACAATGCTCTACTATGCCCGGATGCAGTAGGAATGGACATAGCAATGTAAAGATCATGTAAGTAGTTGCAGGAAACATTTGAAAGGCAGATGTTTTATCACTTGCTCCTACTTCTAGATTGATCTCTGTTGTTTCACTGGTAAAATGGCAGGTTCTGCAGTTTTGAACAGTACCAATATCGCCTCTAGTACATTGTGCAGTGAAGTTATTAAGTAAGCCAAGTCAATGTGAATGGAGAGTAGTTGCAATCAGTAGCACTGGGGCGGTTGTGGTTTAGGGAGAACCTTATACGTACGGGTATATTTAATGCAGGATCTTTCTTGAAAGCGAAGTAGGGAGCACACTAGAGCAGATATGGTGAAACATATAGAGATATTAAAACTTGATGGATTGATTAATTGATTGACTGATTGATTTATATGGCTAGGCTATAAGCTACTTGTATGTCAAATTGGCTGCTATTTTTACTTAGTAACTCATGCTAGGATTGTGAAGTTGGGCTTAGTTTTGTGAAAAGATGGCATTGATAATCAATGCCAATGAGGGCATTGCATAAATGTATGTGTATAAATATAGCAACATTGAAAGCATCTAGCTGTCTGTTTGTTTAATTAATAGCATGTAAGCATTAATACAAATGTATGATGTTTGCTGATATATCCAATGCACTGCTGCTTAGTGATGGTGTTGGGATCAACATAAGGTCATATATTGCACTTGCACTGTTAAACAAGTTTGCTTGGTTTGTTTTTCTTTGGTTCTTTCCCTTTGATGGAAATGCTTGACTGCTCATCACTGTCAAAATACTTCCTTTTTTGATGATTAATTTATGAGCATCTCTTACATGTAAACTTTGCATTTTGATTCTGTTACAAGACATAGCCACCCACAAGCACAGCCCGCAAACTAGAAGTCAGTTCAACCGTATACATTTGAGTAGCTACTCGCAAAGTCTTGTCACTTTTACAAAATTCCGTTTCTTCTGCTCATAGTTGAAATATCAGGCTTGGCAGAAGCAAATTCAAAGTGTTACGGTCTAATGCACGCTAGGAGGAAGCGTGGTCAACACAAGAATTGAAAATTACATTACAAGAATCTAGCACAAAGAAAGTAGACTGATTGACTGTGTGGACAACACATTGTGTATGCATGCATTGCGTACAGGGTTCCATACAATTCCTTGGGAACCCAGACTGCAACAGGCTGTCAGCAAAATTTTTAATTTTAAAAAGTGTAAAAAGTGCTACAGCATAATGCCATAGCGTTTGCTGGCTCTGTTTATTCATCTTGTATTTTCTTTTGATGACAAATGAGTGGTGAAAAGTTGTAAAAGACGATGTTGTGATTGTGTTGCTTTTTATACCTTTGTTGCTGAATTTGTCTTATTAGTACCTCAATTCAGGTTTTTCTCTTAATCCTTCCACTTGTAATATTCTTCACTACACACTAATTCATTGGTTTTTCAGGAGACTAGGAGAAAGATAGAGAAATGCACAACTGAGCTAGAGTTGTCACACTAGAATCACACAGCTATTGACATACGTTGTAGTTTCAAACAGGCCTATACTCGGGCTGTGCATAGGACTAGTGTAAATTTGACTAGGAGATCTTCAGCGAATACATGTATACTTTGACTTATTTTAATTTGTACTGTTTGGTAGCATGGCCTTATTGTGGAGAATATGCATGATGTGCCCTACGTGAACAAAAGAGTTGGTCCAGAGATTACAGCTGCCATGACAGCTATTAGTTATTGTGTAAAGAATGAAACAGAGTTGCCTTGTGGAATTCAGATATTGTCGAATGCAAATATAGAAGCTATTGCTGTTGCAAAAGCAGCCAGTTTGAACTTTGTTCGAGTGGAAGGATTCGTGTTTGCTCACATTGGTGATGAAGGAATAATGGAGTCGTGTGCTGGACAGCTTCTTCGATATCGGAAGATGATTGGAGCTAATGAAGTTTTAATATTTACTGATATCAAGAAAAAACACTGGTATGTCATTTGCTGTAGACATTGATACTACAGTAGGTAGTCTGCTTTTGTGCATGTGTTATTATTATAGATGTTACTTCTACTTTTTTATTTCTTTGTGTGATTGTTTGTGTAATATCTTTTAGTGGAAAATGAAGAAGTCACTTTTGTAGCTATCAGTCGGCACCCATTTAATTTATGATTTTCAATGCAGTAATACACGAGCATGTTTATGTGTCAAGTTGTAGTGTGTGAGGCATAAGCGTAAAACCCTTTACTCTATTTGCTGTAAAGGACTTATGCCAGTAAAGGAACTTAATTGATATTTATTGTTGGAAGTGTATGCGATATTTCTCTAAGTTTTTTAGGTAAGTTCAATTTTCAGGTTTTGTGGAGAGTGGAGGCAGTTCAGTGATTTTTTTTATTTTTTATCAAAATGTAACATGAATTTTGGGAATAGTAACAGTTTTGTTGTGCTAGTGTAGTATTTGAACGTGTGTGAATTTTTTGATTACTAGGTGACAAGATTAATACATTTGTGTATACCCTGAAAGAAGAAATTTGTGCAGGAGAAAAATTCATGTGATTTTGTGCGATCACAAGCCCATTGCACAAACTAAATTCCACATATTTTTCCCTTGCGCATGATCTTACTGCGCATGGCCTTATTGTCACACAAATTAATTCCGCACAAGTAGTGATGCACAATTTTTCTCCGGCACAAATTTCTTTTTTCAGGGTAGGTTAATGTGATTAAGCATGAGCATACATAAGCATTTAATTCTTGTTTTTGTAAAGATGAGATTGGGACTAGATTTGTTCGTTTTAATTGAGAGCAGCTTAATCACAGCCAGGCAAGCTTGCTGAAAAACAGTGATTTGTGACTTAATTAATTAAGATCACTTTTTAATATTAATATGTGTATTGTAGTTTGCTTTAGCTTACTTCCTCTTTTTGCGGTAGTATCATAGTTGGCTTGGTATTCAATATAATTGTTGTTTGGCTCTGTTTGGTGTAATCTCAGCTGACTGGCCAATTGTTGTTGGTGTACCATAATACTGTGCTAGTTTGAAATGAAGAAAGATACAATGAAGATTTCCACAGTAGGCTAAGCTGTGTATGAAACTTTCTAGAATGAATGTACTGTACAGTTGTAGGCTGGTTTGTGACTGTGTTTTGAGGTAAGAGCATGCATGAAGCTGGTAGTGTCAAAGCATTTTGATTCTTTACCTTTCCAAGCAATATTGATAGGTTTTATTAGGGATATGAACATTAATTGAAAGTGATCGAGCAAATGGATAGTTGGTTTGCATATACGTAGGCATCTAAAGCAGTTTAGTTTGGAGCTGAGGTTGTAAACAGTTGCATGAATATTGTCAAGTTTGCAAGTAAGAGGTTTATCTCTCAGCGTTTTAGTTCTGATGTGCAGTGGCAGATTAGGCATTCTAGGACTGCTTTTACTATCACTCAGCATTCTCTTTTAGTATTGGTTGTCAACAGCATTGCATGGTCAGAGTCAGGCCTGGGTCAAAGTTATTAGATCTGGCGGAATTTCTCATGTTTAATTTGAGTCTACCGTTGTTTCCGATATTGAGTACTTGATATACTGGCATGCAGTTGTATTTATTTATTTATTTATCACATGATAGTTCAGTTGGCAGGAATTTTCAATAATGGCAATAAAGTATGAGGATTTCTTTTTCATCTTTTGTGTAGCAGATTTGACAGGAAATAAGGCTATTCTTCATCTTCTTTGCAGACTTATCATTTATAGACATTTCCTTTAGGAGATTAAGAAATAAAAGATATACATGTGTACATCTGGGAGATAAACTAACAAGCTGGCTTTGAGTTTTGCAACCGAAGTGACGTACGCAAACGTTTATTAGACAGTACTGAATTTTTGTGGCTTGTGACTACTGCTACCACAATGAAAGAGCAAAGCAGCACTGATTACCAGATATTTGTACGTAGCGCAGTGAAAGAAGATGGACGAAATGATCTGCTGATTTAGCACACAAAGACATTGTTGTAGATTGTCTAGCTGTCAAGACTACGTATAAGAATACTAGTGGCATATGCTGAGGATCCATGACCGCAGCTAACTTGTATATTCTTATTGTAATTAAATGTAGCTCTCAAATTCTTTATTTGTGACATGCTTGTAGACTTACCCTGAAAGAAGAAATTTGTGCGGGAGAAAAATTGTGCTTTTTCTAGAAACATCACTACTTGTGCAGAATTATTTTGTGGGGTGAGCTTGTGATGGTATGAAATCGCATGAATTTTTCTCCAGCACAAATTTCTTCTTTCAGGGTCTAGAGCAAATGACTGCTGTTGAGTTATACCGCTGATTCTCTTTTGCAGCTCACATGTGTTAACATCGGATTTCGATATTGCAGAAACTGCAAAGTCTGCTGAATATTTTCTCAGTGATGGAGTTGTTGTTACTGGTATTGCAACTGGTCATCCTGCACAAAGAAGAGATGTTGAAAACGTCCTAAATTCCACAGAACTACCAGTCTTGATTGGGTCAGGCGTAACTGTGACTAATGTAAGTGAATTCAGTCAAGCACATGGCGTGATTGTGGGATCACATTTTAAAAAGGACGGCGTGTGGTCAAATGAAGTAAACATTGCAAGGGTCGTTGAATTTATGCAATCTCTACATCCTGGTGAATAACTAGAAATCTGTTGCATTCTAGAGACACTCATTATTTACATTCCTATTGCCTGTTGCGAATATAACATTTAAATAGGTGCAGTATACATCAGATGATCTGAGTCAAGGAGTAACTTATGATGCTGCAATCCTTAGATACAAAACAACTAACTACATATTTATATTGCTATTGACGTATTAGCCTAGAGATGTGTCTAATGTTTGCGAGGACACAATATGCCTCGTTGAGAGTATCGCCTCTGATGCAGAGATTTCTTTGTCCAGTGTACATGAGTCAGGTTATGTCGCTTCAACGCCTTGCGTGTTTCCTTACACTTGGAGGAGCGTGTAGACCGACGACGAGTATGTGCTACTTGGCAGCTGGCAGCTAGTCCCAATGTTACTTCCGATCGGTTGTCTAGACCCCCTTGGACGATTGCCAGATCCCGCGCTGCTACCCTAGGCCTGGCGTGGTGTTGGCGGGATGGGACATCGTGATATACAGACATGCTGGGGTGTTCGATCAGGAGATCTTCCAGTTCATTTTGTTCTGGCTCTTCACACAGCGGTCTCGTGAAACATTCTGGCGGCGTAACAATCCAACTGCCATCACTGGTCATCGAGGCGCTGTCATCTGCGTCAGCAGGACGATCTTTACAGTACAGTATGCACAGGTTACCAGAGAAGGCACACAAATGAGCTGCGTATGCCAGATGTTTACCTTCATTTGTTTGTGGTGGTTCTGGCTCTTCTATATGTACCCAATCGTCTTCAATGGGTTCGTTGAGATCTATATGAACGAAATCCTTGTCCTGATCGCCATTCGCATGGTAGTTTATCTCTGGGCCCCAAATGTAGTCTATCAAGCCACTTAGCATAGTTGAATGATTTACACGAAAGACAAACGGCAACAGTCAGAAAGACGATTATTGTGTGTTTGAACGCTGCGCATCCTGGAAGTGGATCCTATGATTGTGACGTCACCTGCGCACGTGCGTAGCATGCGTGTGTCATGCTGCACGTGTCGTGTCATGTCTTGTAGCCTCGGATCCCAGAGGTTTCTACAGGCGCCTACGTACAAAGCACAGAGTAGGCGGAGAAAGGGCAAAAGTGGGCGGGAAGAAAGAAGTTTAGAAAAAATAGGTATGAAAAACACTTTACCTAATTTTGAGGGACTTTGTATGTACGTAGAGTATTTTTCAAAAGCGGCCCTCTAGCCTCGGCCTCCCAGACTCGTGTAGCGCCGATTCAATATCGTCCTCCATTTGTGAGCATGGGAATCTAGTGAGCATGCGTGGCCGTCAGCCTGGCTTGGCCCCCATCACACAACGATTTGAAGCCGCGCTGACCTGAAAGTGCGTTTAGTCCCGCCTGTTTCTTTCGCGCTCTTTTCGATTTCGCGACATGTTTGCCAAGTTTTCGAGCTCTTTTCTTACGACATTCAAGGGCAGGTTAGCTAGTGAAGCCGTACCTATGCACACGTACATGAGACTCAATCTGCACTCCACCACGTGTCTACTTCTTTTTCAATGCATCTAGGTCCGCTAGACGCCTAAACAGGCAAGATTGTGCGAGACTGACCTTTCTTTCCCAAAGTGAGTCCAGAGAAGGACCAGCTCATCACTGTGCCCAAAGCCACTCACTTTAGCGACCCACACAGTAGCCCAATGATGCCCAGTGAGTCTGCCTGCAGAAATCTGGCTGGAAGAATCAATGAGCAGGCTGGAGACAACAAGCCGGTGCACTCCTATTTGGCGTATTCAATCTTGAAGGAACTAGAGAGTTCTAAGCAATACATGAAGCCAAACCATTGCCTCCCAAGTATATGTACGTGAATTTTACTAATTAACCGTAATTCGCTATAGCACACTTGAAGCAGTATGCAAGAGTTACTAAATGCAACATTGTACACACACACAACTACAAACAGGTTGTTATTTGACTTGCTACTCGGTACTGATTGGCCACAGATTGTTATCAGTGCTCAGTATACACTTAGGTTATTATACATGTGGTGTGTGTGTGTGTGTGTGTGTGTGTGTGTGTGTGTGTGTGTGTGTGTGTATTTATATTATTATATCCAACCGGTAATGACTATAACTGGTTAGAATTGAATTATACAGCATCGTAAACTGGTAAACAAATGTCACAGCTGTTGCACTAGCAGCTTGAATAGTGGCATGATTTTGCTGGACACTACTTTGACATGCCATTCATTGATCCAACCTTCCAAATATGTGCAATCTTCTTCACATGTCCTACACACAATGCAAAATATTAAGCATAGCATTTCTTCAGTAAAATTTTTCATTTAATTAATCAATTAATTAAAAGAGTGTACAGTACATGAACTGGTTACTTGTACAGTGTAATGACATGGACCACACTCGCTGAACCATTGATTTTCAAGGGACCAATATATATGGACACCACAAAAAAAGTATAGCTGCACCATTTTTGCAGCACTGGCTGTTAAAGGCAAAACATACATACACGCCTGCACTGGAACATGTACAAAAACCCTTTTTTGCTAAAGTTGCACTGATAAAACAGTTTTACTTATTCTCCAATAACTGATAATCTAGACCAATACAAGCCGATACCGATTGATACACGTAGCCAATCCAATATTTCACAATTATCTGTAATATTGACAACTTAATTAGTTAACATTGAGTCATATTTGTGGTATCGTAGGTCTTGTACCCTGCCACAAGAAATAAACTTATTTCAAAAATTACAGAGGCAAATTGAAAGTCCTCTCTCAAGTGAAAGTGTTCCTAGAATGAGATCTCTTCTTTAGCTTCAAATTCATCACGAGGCGACCCTCACACGCCAACCATACCTCTACACATGTAGATCCTCATTCTGTATTATTGGCTGCAACCAAACCATGTATCGTATGCATGTAAAGTGTATGTAAAGAATGTATGGCATACCTCACTTTCCTACATTTATTTAGTACTTAATTTTTAAAAATTGAGAAATGTTTGAATAATCTGAGGTGTGTTGGGTTTGATAGCTAATTCAACATGTAAAATTATACCTAAAATCATATTTGTCTGTAAATTTACAGTTAGATAATGATTTCTACAGCCTACATTGATTGATTTATACAGTCTATTTATATATAGTCAATATGATCTTATACAGCCAGTCAATATTGATTGATATACACAGTCTATATTGGTTGATATATAGTAAGACTATTATTGCTCGGTCCTTCATTTTAGTTCTCGTTTGAATTCCTTGTTATCTACAAGCAGTGCACGCCAAATAATTTCACTGGTTGCATCATGGGGTTTTATCCATAAAAAGTCTATGTCCACACTAAAGAACAAGGTCACCAAAATAATCCATGTTTCCACATAGACATCTTGCTGCTTCTTGACTAACTTGAAATAGAGAATGTCAGTCTTCGAAACAAGGTTAAGCTCAACACTATTGCTAATGTATATATCAATTAATATTTACTGTACACGATACATCAATCAATATTGTCTGTATACAATAATGTTGACTATATATAAATTGGCAGTACAAATCAATCAATGTAGGCTGTATAAATCATTATCAAAATGCAAATTAACAGACAAATGATTGAAACTAAATTTTAGATGTTGAATTAATTAACTATCAAACCCAGCACACAAAAGCAAACATCAAATTATCTAAAAATTTCTCAAAATTCTTTAAATTAAATATTAAGCAAATGTTGACAAAGCAAGGTATACATGCTAGCATTGCTCACACACAAATGTTTAGAATATCAATCTTGCTAATTGAATCCTTGCCCAAAATCTATTTATTTATTTGAAACGTACCAAGAATTTTTTCAGCTGCTGCTCTAAAACTCAATTGCTATACCCAATTCCTGATTTATGTGGTTAGCAGACCATTCCCATGCCAAACTGCACACAGAAGAAGATGCTCCTAACAGCACACACACATATTCAACACACGTTGAGGCCAAGAAAGACGCTACCACAATAGAATCAAACAAGAACTACAAATACTGGAATCGTTACTGTAGACTTTCTGCACAGCGCGTCGTGTACGAGAAATCCGGGACAGCAAGGATAATATTCAGGCACTTGGACACACACACACACACACACACACACACACACACACACACACAACACACACACACACACATACACACACACACACACACACACACACACACACACACACACACACACACACACAACACACACAACACACACACACACACACACACACACACACACACACAAAACAGGAAGACACGGACAGACAGACACAGACAGACAGACAGACAGACACACAACACACACACACACACACACACACACACACACACACACACACACACACAAACACAGACAGACAAACACAGACAGACATACAGACAGACACATACACACACAAACACAGACACACACACACACACACACACACACACACACACACCCTCACCGATCGGTTTTGTTGGTGTGACTATCTGCCCACTAACAGTCAAATTTGATGTTCCTTTGTTGTCTGACTGGGCTGATAGAGACATCATCCCTTCCTTTCCAACTCCAACTGACACAAGAGACGAGTTCTCATTACTGATATTTAGCCAAGCAACACACAAGAGTAATTCTCACGGAAATTGCTTGAACCAAGTTGGTAGAAGCACGAACAGACGGTTTGACAGCAACTCAAACAAAATACAAAATGTAGATCTTTACTGTGGAGGGATGGAGGGATTGTACAGGATTAGTGTCTTCTTTCATTCATGAATCTGTCAGCCAATCAACTGTCTGTCTGTCTGTCCATTGTTTGTCCATCTTTCTGTCTGTTTGTCTACTTGTTGGTCCATTGTCTGTCTGTCCGTCTGTTTATCTGTCTGTTTGTATGTCCATCTCTCTGTCTGTCCTCTCTCCTGTCTGTGTATTGTTTGTCCATCTTTCTGTCTGTTTGTCTACTTGTCTGTCCATTTGTCTGTCTGTCTGTATGTCCATCTGTCTATCTGTCTGTCCATCTTTCTGTCTGTTTGTCTACTTGTCTGTCCATTGTCTGTCTGTCTGTAAGTCTGTCCATTGTCTGTCTGTCTGTCTGTTTGTTCATCTGTCTGTATGTATGTATGTCCATCTCTCTGTCTGTTCTTCTCTCCATCTGTCTGTCTGTCCATTGTCTATCCATCCATCCAAACATCTATAGATAAGTGCCATTTTGTCTGTCCCGTCCGTACGTGGAAGTTGCGTCATGCTGTACAGACAGGAAGTAGAGTCGGGACAGGGTGGAGGCTAGTCACTTTGATTCTCCATCTGTCTGTCTGTCTGTCTGTCTGTCTGTCCATCTGTCTGTCCATCCATCCAAACATCTTTGATTTTCCATCTGCTGTCTGTCCGTCCGTCTGTCTGTCCATCTGTCTGTCTGTCCATTTGTCTGTCTGTCTGTCCATCTGTCTGTCAATACATATATTTAAAATTTCAACACTATTACATCTGTCCATCTGCCTGTCTGTCTGTCTGTCTGTCCATCTGTCTGTCTGTCCATCTGTCTGTCTGTCCATCCATCCAAACATCTTTGATTCTCCATCTGTCTACACGTCTTCCCTTCCATCCAATCAACTTCCCATCATCCATCTCTTTCCCTCTGTCTGTCTATCAAGTCCAACCCTTTGCCCACTTGTCTGTACATGCTGCTATCCCCTAAACTCTCCCATTAACATGTCATACCAACTGGCTGTGTCGTTGACATCACCGGCATCGAGCTCGTTCCCAGTGTGCTCACATTTCTCGGCTTGAAATGCTTGAAAGGACAGTTGGGCTTGAGGCAGCCACTCGATTGAATCTCAAAGCAACACAACAACTCACTCTTCAACGGCTAAACATTCAACATTCTCACAACAATGTGAGAAATAGACAAAAGTGTCACCAAGTGTTGTTACCGAGTGCAGCTTGACTGTGACGGAAAGGGCATTGGTCACCCTGGAATAGAGACGACAGTTAAGACGTACAAAAATAAAAAATAATTTGCATACAAATAATTTATATAAATAAATCATTATTAAATAAAAAAAAAAAATTGTATACAATTAATTTATATAAATTAATTATATGCAAATTATTAATTTATTTATTTTTATTTATTAATAAATAAATCAATAATTTGCATACAATTAATTTATAATTTTTATTTATTTATATAAATTAATTGTATGCAAATTATTTATTTATTTATTAATATAAATAAATAGCATACAATTAATCTATATTAATAAATTATTAATCAATAATTCACATGATTGGTGACTATACCAACTGTACCTTCACACATTCAGTATTATAATAGAAATAACAATCGTCTCCTTTCGTAGCCATTCGATCGCCTCAACCCTGCAACACATGAAATACATCCAACACATAAACTAATCGACGTCATGCAACTTCCGTGTTTCACACCACAACAGACAAACAGAGACTTGAAATGAGTTTAGATGGAAAGTGCGTGGGTGTGGCAGATAGGTGTGCGTGTGTGTGTGTGTGTGTGTGTGTGTGTGTAGTGTATTTACCATTCATGATACATTTGTCATCTGTCGATAGTTTTTCCGTCTGTCTATCAATTGTTTGTCTGTGTGTCTGTCCATTGTTTGTCTATGTGTCTGTCCATTGCTTGTCTGTGTCTGTCAATTGTTTGTCAACCTGTCTGTCAATTGTTTGTCCACCTGTCTGTCCATTGCTTGCCTGTGTCTATCAATTGTTTGTCCACCTGTCTGTCCATTGCTTGCCTGTGTCTGTCAATTGTTTGTCCACCTGTCTGTCAATTGTTTGTCTGTGTGTCTGTCAATTGTTTGTCTGTGTGTCTGTCCATTGTTTGTCTGTGTGTCTGTCCACTGCTTGCCTGTGTCTGTCAATTGTTTGTCCACCTGTCTGTCTGTCTGTCAATTGTTTGTCTATGTGTCTGTCCATTGTTTGTCTGTGTCTGTCAATTGTTTGTCCATCTGTCTATCCATTGTTTGTTTGCTTGTCTGTCAATTGTCTGTCCATTGTTTGTATGTCCGTCTGTCAATTGTTTGTCCATCTGTTTTCCTGTCCATCTGTCTGTCCGTCTGTCTGTCTGTGTGTCTGTCCATCTGTCTGTCTGTGTGTCTATCCATCTGTCTGTCTGTGTGCCTGTCTATCTCTCTGTCTGTGAGTCTGTCCACCTGTCTGTATTGTTTCCTAATTGCGCCAAAGAGGAGTACAACAATTTGTTTGAGTCAGGATACTCAGCAGCCAGGGCTCGGCATGAATATATTAACAGACTACAGGTAACATTTGGCACTTCAGATGTTGAAGTTGCACTTGCTGATCGGTCCATCAACCCCAACTGCCAGGATGTCCAACGCTTGTTTCAAAAATGGAGACAGAAGTGTGTTGGCCCTGAAAATGGCAAATTAATGTTTGAGCGTCTATTGCTAGAAGTAAACCAATTTAATGAAGCCCATAGCTCAGAAAACGGCAGAGCGTTTCTTCAATTTTATCAGTCAGCTGAGGAGACCAAAGAAGCAGTGGCTCCTGAACATCCATCAAAAGTTAAAAAAGTCGCTCACAATCTTCCATTCCTTTTAGCAGTTGTCACACCCTTAGTGGCGAGAGCTCACAAACTATTGTACCAAAGCAGTGAAATGGTCTACTGCGATTCTATAGCCAGCTTGGACAACTTAAACACTGCAGTGTTTGTACTCAGCTGCAGCACTGTTGCAGGAGCTGTACCGTTAGGGTGTGTGATGGCTTCAAGTGAAGATGTAGAGACTCTTACAGCTGCACTTAAAGCACTTGTCAGCATCCTACCTAACTATGCCTTTTTTGGAAGAGGCAAAATTGCAGGGCTGTTAACAATTTTAACTGATGACTCTGCAAGTGAACGAAGAGCACTCCAGATAGTATGGCCAAAAGCACAACTGCATCTTTGTGTGTACCATTTCCTCCAAAGCATGTGGCATTAGCTGTGGAGTGATAAGTCCAGGGTAACAGGAAACGACAGGGTAACTTGTATGCTGCTCACAAAGTGCCTTCTGTACTCATCTTCAGAGCAAGCCCTAATGAATGTAAAAGCTGAAATTGAAAGCAGTCAATTTCCTGTTTTCAAAAAACGGATAGACAGTTACTGGCAGTGAAAAGAAGAATGGGCTTTATGCTTCCGGACACAATTCCCAACACGAGGAAACTACACGAATAATTATTCTGAGGCAAGCATAAGAATAATCAAAGATATTCTGTTTCAAGGCAGAAGACCTGGAATGCTGTACAGTTATTCCAAATGATGCATATAACAATGGAGTTGTATTATCAGCGCCACTTACTTTCACTGGCAAGTAACAGACTTGATCACTTCGTGTCATTAAAATATATATACATTAGCTGGTGTGAAGCTTGGTAGCACTTCCTTCGATGATGTAACAGCCACAGAAGAAGACCCTGATCTATACATGGTTAGAAGCCACACAGATCCACACAACCACTGGATAGTAGACTTGCAACTAGGGAAATGCTCTTGCCTGGAAGGATACAATGGAACACCATGTAAACACCAGCTCGTTGCAGCAACAAAATACATGAAGTCCACCATCAACAAGATTCCAACTGATTCCCCAAAAGGACGCCAGCTCCTTGCAGGCGTAGCTCTTGGAAAAGATTGCCAACCCATTAGCTTCCATAGCAGTCTTCACCAACAGTCAGATGAAGCGAACTTGCAGTCCCTCTCTGTTGATATTCAATGGCATAATGAAGACACACGGCATTCTTTCAAACAATCAGCCATGCTGGATGATGCTCTGTTCCAACAGAAAAGGCGGAAAACAACCATGAAGGAGACTGAAATACCCAGTAGTGGTGAAGACAAGAATCAGACAATCGAGACAGTCAAAACAAGTCTCAATGAAGTCATGGTTGACCTAGAAACTGGACTTGCCCCCAACATGACAAATAATGACGGGTATCTGACAGCTGTTAAAAAGTTTTCTGAAAACTACTGGAAATGTCGAGGAAAATCAACACATCCACCGACCAAACAGCAGCGTTTGGTTTCAGCATTACACACTTTTGGCAGTCATACAGGGATAACAAAGCACAGGCAAAGAATTCAGGTGCAGCCTACAGCCCTCAGCAGACGAAAACACATGAAAAATTCAAGCTCTGTTCCTGCAAAAGCTGGCCGCCCCAGTGTGTCTAATAGTAGGAGATCAACTCAAACAACTCCTTCCGTCAGTAGGTATGTGATGCCGAAGCGAATACAAAAGATAAAGAGACAGCACAGTCTGTCCGCCAGTATTCAGCAGAACAGCAAAAATGCTTGACAGAGTTTATTATAAACTTTATACTTAGAAGCATGTTTACTATAGATATACAATGTAAGGTATAGATTACGTGTAAGCCCATGCAATATTCCTGAAGAACTAAAAAGTTAATCTATGTCTACGTGACTATACATACCGTAGTCTAGCTACTAGTAGTCTGCATATTTTAATAGATAGCTAGCTGTATTATGTGTGCACCAGTTTGAAGAGGTCTCTGGTTGAACAGCTGAAAGTTGGAACAGCTCCTTTTGCGATGCCAGTGCACTGACGCAGATTTCTGCTGAATTATGAACTAAGAAAAATAAGTTATCACAACGTAAGGTAGACGAAACGTCTAGCCTACCTGCTATACCTACTTTGTGCGTATGTGCTTTGATGGGCCCCGAGTTCGAAAATTACGACGCGGCTACCGCTTCAGCAACGTCAATGGTGTGGCGTCGCAAGGTGCGCAGTAGCCAACGAACGCAAACAACAATACAATCATGTCACGTTTCTTGCCAACGTCACGTGCAGATTACAGGGTATACGGGACGTTTATCCGGGTACTAAAGAAAGTGGGCCCAAAAAAATTCGCCACGCGAGCGTCCAGAGCCGTTACTAGCCTCGTCCAGACCCTCTCGCGCCGTCGTGCCCGGTTCCCGTATAACACGAAAACGCCGGATTTTTATACGGGAATCGGGCACGACGGCGCGAGAGGGTCTGGTACGAGGCTAGCCGTTACCATGCGCAGTTGAGACGCGCGTAATTTAAATGTGTTGAATATTATTTTAAAACTTGAGTGTAATTATTGTAGCCCTAGTATCTGTAGCTCAAACTAACCAAAGGGCAGTGACGTGACGAAGTTAGTTGCAGGGACGGCCGTCACGCAGTGACAGAGTTTCTCTAGTTTGTCCTAAGTAGACTTTGTGTCGACGAGAAAGCTCGCAACAGCTACCTTGATTGTTCTGTTAGACGGATTTTCGATTACATTGATGAATTTGTTCGTCACGCCGATGTCAAGGTCTTCTCATGACCTTGTCATTCTGTACAGCTGATCATGACAGGAAAGGAAACCTTTCAATAATGTGCACAGAAGTTGTAGCTATCTGCCGACCAGTCACCTTGCCCTAAACATTACTCGCTACTACAGGGAATATTTTTTAGTAGACACAGGCTACTAAACAGTACAGTAACACTCCACATACGGGTTCGTGCTGCATGATGATGCGCTAGGCCTGCGCGGGTAGACTGGCGGGTAACTTTCGCGGTAAGTTCTCATTGATTTTTGGAGGGTCATTGAGGTGTTTTTCATTCGGTTGCACCGTCAGGAAACGCGTTATGTCTTTATGTCGTTCAGTGGGAAAGTCACAAAGGCGCAAACGGACGGCGTTCGCGGTTAGGGCTAACTAGACAAATCGTTTCGTTCCTCAAGAATAAACGGGTGAAGAACTTGCGTTTTCTGTTTTGTCATTAGACTGGGAGCTGCAAAATGACAACCAGGAGGCGGAAATCTCTGTCACAACGTGTGAGTCTGCGCTCGTTGAATGAATGAACTTTTGTGTTCATCAACTTCATGCACGTTTTCTGATTTAGACTGCACCAAGGCAGAAAAGTTTTGCGGAGGAAACTACTAAATTGATGGACTCTAACTCGACTCTAAATAATTTCAGAGCTCCTCTTGAGGAGATACATCCCATTACACACAATTCTGTGGAGGATACTCCACCTGGATTGAATTGGTTTTCTAATTCGGTAGTAAGGCAATCTAAACCTCGACCGTGTCCTTTGCCGAGATTTAGCTGGGCTGACTCTGAAGAGCTCTGGGAGTATCTCTTGCAGAAAGACGGAAGTTATAATATTGACCCTGAATATTTAGACAAACAGCATTCCATATTAACCCCAAGAATGAGAGCCATTCTTCTGGACTGGTTGATTGAGGTAGATCTTCCACTGAGTTTTACACTTTGCTGTTTAATACATGTTCAGTTTGTTTTTAGGTGTCTGAAGTGTATAAACTACACAGAGAGACGTTTTACCTTGCTGCTTATTATTTGGATAGATTCTTGGCATGTCAGCACAATGTTGCAAAGGAGAAGCTGCAGTTGATAGGAGTGACTGCTCTCTTTATTGCTGCCAAAGTAGAGGAAATCTATCCTCCTAAACTAACTGATTTTGCATATGTCACAGATGGAGCTTGTAGTGAGGAGCAAATACTAGATATGGAAATTATTGTGATTGAGGTAGTTTGCGTGTCTTTATTGTTTTAATCATTGTAATATTTGGTATTTCACGTATTTAGGCACTAGAATGGGTGTTGCTACCTATGACTCCAAATGCTTGGTTGACCTTGTTTTTGCAGTTGACTAACATGGCAGGAATGAAAGAGCCATCCAAGAATTTTGTTCGTCCAAAATATTCAGCAAGAGAATTCATTAGGATTATTCAAGTAAGACCAAGTGAAGTGCTAAGAAGATTGCTTGGTAACATGTGTCAAGTTGTCGCTGTAGAGTCTTACATCAACTATCAGACACTCCCCAATATCGGACACTGGCGTATGGAAACCAGACAAAGATTTCTTGTATCTAAGGCATGAATGTAGAGAGTAGCGACACGGTAACACGACATGCTAGCTTCAGCTTGATCACTTGGCGTATTGCTGTTGACGGTGACAAAATAGAGCCTCCGCTGCTTTTCTTGTATATTGGACACTCCCATCAAATATTGGACAGCCGCTGGTTTTTGCTTTTGGTGGTACTACAGTTCACTGTCTGCACCTTGATATAATAAGTGCATATCTCTTCTACTTGCAGTGATAACAACATATTGGCATGCAGCTTTGCACGTTGCTCTTCAGGAAGCTGACGAAGAGGGGCGGGTCTTTTTCTCTAATATCGGACACCCGAGTTTGCTTGATGCGAGTGCAAATAGACGAGAACCGTGATGAATTGTGTTAATACTGACTGCAGACGTTTTGTAAATGCCCAACGAGCATGAAGAGCCTTTGACTCGTCTCTGTATCGAAAGAATTAGTTAAATAGTCGTCCACAAACAAATGAATGAATCTACATGTGCTAAACTGAGAACATTTATAGCCCTCCCCCATCTAGCACATCCTGAACATCGCTATCGTTTGCGAACAAATGAATCTAGAGATGGTGGTAGCTGATGGGCTTGATCATGAGCAGTACATAGCCTCTCGTAACCAGACCCTACCGCCTTGACATCTAGAACACGGATTTTTGCAATCATAGTTGTCTATTTCACGTCTATATTGAGCATACATGCATTATAGGAGTCATTTAAGGATCTACTTTTCTCTCCTAATACTTCTTTTGTTGGATAAAGAGACGAGTCAAAGACTCTCCGTGCTCGGTGGGCACATAGTAGACGCCTGCAGTCAGCATTAACACAATTCTTCACGGTTCTCATCTATATTACACTCGCATCAAGCAAATCGGGTGTCCAATATTAGAGAACAAGACCCGCCCCTCTTCTTCAGCTTCCTGGAGAGCAACGTGCAAAGCTGCCAATCTGTTGTTATCACTGTGAGTAGAAGAGACATGTACCTATTATTTCAAGGTGCAGACAGTGAACTGTAGTACCATCGAAAGCAAAAACCGGCAGCTGTCCAATATTTGATAGGCGTGTCCGATATATGGGAAAGCAGCAGAAGTTCTATTTTGTCACCGTCAACAGCAATATGCCAAGTGGTCAAGCTGAACGTAGCACGTCGTGTTACCGTGACTACTCTCTACATTCATGCCTTAGATTATACCAGAAATCTTCGTCTTGTTTCCGTACGCCAGTGTCCGATAATTGATGTATTACTCTATAGTTCTCTTGCGTGTGCGTGCGTGTGCCCTCGCACACACACCTGAATTTCAACCATACCCATTACTGATTTAGGCTTAGCAGAACCAAACACCAAGCATGTTTTTGAGGTTGGCTGTTCTCCATTTAATGACATGGCCCAGCCATTGCAATCTCTGTCATTGCAAATTAATACGGTCTTCCTTTGCTGTACAAATGTTCTTTTAATCGGGGATCTTATGCCATCCTAGTGGTACAGTTAGAATTGTTCTGATATGTCTCATGTTGACATATAAAAGTTTGATAACCGTCTAATATTCTCACGAGTCACGGGCCAGGTCTCACACCCATATAACAGAGTTGGAGGTTCAGTGCTCTGAATAGTCTCAGTTTGACTGTTCTCAAAATCAATTCTTGCTAAATACTTGTTTCTGCCAGTAGTTTGAATATTGCACTTGCTTTAGCAATCCTGTTGTAAATTTCTTTGGAAATGGAAATGATAGCTTCACTTGACACATGAATTGTGTAGAGCAGAACAAATTGTTGTAAGCCAAAAGGAGACTTTCAAGGTTTTATGCAGTACCCCGGAACCCTGGGATTTCCCCTACCAAAGATTAGGCACTGATGGCGTCATTTGATTCAAGCCAGGTTAAGTTTAAAGCAGGGTCATGGTCGGACATACGCACTGCATGACTTTGAAAAGGGTGCACTTTTTCAAACACTCAGTAACCGCGAGGACCTAGATGCTCTAGTTTGCACTGAAGGCAACACTGATTGAAGTCTCTGTATAGACTGAATTGGGACAATCAAGACATTGAAGTATGAGGTTGCATTAGTCTGTGACTCTGGTAGCTATTCTAGGCTTTTTAGATGTAGTTCTTGGAGTTTTCTTCTAAAACCTCAAACTGAGGTTGCTGCACTGCAGTTTCAGTAAAATTTGACAAGCACCCTCACACTTCAAGCCAGATCAGAGTTTCTTACGCACGTGACCAGAAAGCACATGTCACGTTTCTGTATGTTGCAGCTGCCGTAGTCACGTCTTTCTCTCAGGGCAAACAAGCGCACTCAGTTCACAGTCCGCTTACACTGCTGTCGTGCCTGTCAATCGACACCTAAATAGCCAGTTTTGCAGTAATTTCGTCAATTGACCTTTGCACATGCACAACATACGAACAGCTTTTGAAGGGCTTACTTGCGATCGAAGCTGATTTTCTTGCCTGGACACTTGAGCATATCTTATGTGCAATAGCTATGAAGCAAAGCTACATCACTTGAGATCGGCTCTAGTGCATCCGACTGTGACCCTGTACCTTCAATTAACACCAAGTTGATTTGGAATGACACTTAGTCAAGAGTCACTGATTCAAAGTCATTTTCCGGTACGTCCGTGCATTGATTTGTTGGCCACGCCCCACAGCGTACTCTTTCTCCTACCAAAACTCGAATCCTGTATGAACCCCTGACTTTGATATGAGAGCCAGGTCATCTGCATGCATTCTCGCTTACATCTCACTGTAACCCTGTCCATGAGCTCTATCATTCATGTACGTATAGACCACCTTCAGTTTTGTATTCAATCTGAGTGCCACTTCCAAGAGAGTTTCACGAATTATATTGTTCATGTAGATATTGAAGAGAACAGGAGATAATTAGCAGCCTTGTCTTGCTTCTGTGGTTATTCTGAACCTGTCTGACTTCCCACTTTTAGTCCAACAACACATTAATTTGGTGTTATTATAGATGTCAATAATCAACCTATAGACTCATTTCCTCTACTTCATGATTTCTCAAAACTGAAAGAGGGCATGTCTAGGGACTGAACCAAAGGCTTTCAACAAGTTTATGAAGTAGATATGCAGACTAGAGTTGCTCTAGAGCTTTTGCAATGATTTGCCTCAATCCCCAGATCTGGTAAATGGTAGTACCTCTATCTTGAGATGTTCCCACAGGATGTTTACCAAAACTTTTTTCTGGGATTCTGAGCAAAGATATGCCTTTTTGGTTATCACATATTTGTCTGTCATTCTTTTTAATAATGTCACGAAGGCAGCATCTTCCATGCCTGCAGGACATTGCCAAATTTCCAACACGATTGAATGACCTCAATCAACCAAGAAAGAAGCTTGCTCTCTTTTTGCTGCTCATGACCGGTATCTTTTTAGATTATGTCTTTCCCTCTATTTGTAGTTGGCAAAGAATTACTAACAAGGAATGGATCCTTCATTTAGGTCTATTTTGAGCTAAGAAATAACAACCTTTCATGGTCAGGTTTAAAAGATTTCATTTCTAGTTGCCACTGCATCTCTCCATCTCTTTTTTATGGTAGCTCCCCAACAGAGTTTGTTTAGGATTGAAATTATACGGCAGTGTTCAAAAAAGTGGTCATCAAGTTGTCATTTGATGACTAAACCGAGTTCATGTGATGACCCATTTTATACCAGCGAGGTTGCCATCCTGACGACTAAAGTCACTCAAGTTATAGTGAACCCAATAAAGTTTGTTTTATGCTGTCAAGTAGAATAGTTAAATTACTCAGGTCAGACTGAGGGTGACACCTTTGAAGTCCTGAGATTTGTTTACAACAACAATCAGTATCATTATTTAAGTTATAAATTTCAAATACTGTAGAGTCCATGTAGCTACGCAATGTGATCCAACCAACATAATCGCTAGAGCATGTCACAAATTTGTTCACTCGTGCAAAATCTAAGGACAGCTGCTTTGATTTGCATGTTTCTGCCATGTTTGCTGATTTCAACTGAGGTCTAGGACGCATTTCTTTACCTATTTTGGCTCTTCTGTAAAAGTCTTCTAAGAAGACTGCAGAGCCAAAGGTGTCAGAAGAGGTGTTTTCACTGAAACACTCAGAAGAAGTTGGAAGAGATCGTTCTTGCGCAGCAAAGTTGCTAAACTGGATGGTTGCAAACAGAATAGATAAAAGTTGTTGTATATGAGCTAAATGCTTGTTACTTAACTCTGCACTACAAGCAGACTCTTGATCGTGATCATCCCTTCAGGGCTTGTCTCTCCAGACTTGGGGATCCCTGGGCTGTCACTCCACGAAAGACATTCATTCCCTTCTCTGCTGAAACACGTCCCTGATGTTATCAGACTTGATTGTCTAAGTCTTTACATTATACTAGAATTTTAAAAAACCTTTTTCTCTGAAAAAAGAAATGAATGTAGGGATTGTATAAGAAGTAACAGAAACAAGATCTATAGATAATATGAACCAAAGCCAGACATCATTAGTGAATCCTTCCAACCCCCACATTCCCTTACATTTTGGGGGTTGGAGGATTACTAATGGTGTCTGGCTTTGATTCATATTATCTATAGATCTTGTTACTGTTACTTTTTATACAATCCCTACATCAATTTTTTTCAGAGAAAACCTTTTTAAAAATTCTAGTTTGGTAAGTTTTTAGGAGCGCAAAAGTGCAACATATACCTACATTAGGACCTGTACGACTTTTATAAGCATGTCTAAGATTTAGCGCGTTTTCATTTGCGTTAATTAAACCTGTTTATACATGTATGTAACAGCTTTCGTTAGACATGATTCAGAGGTAGTTTACTCAAGTGTTTTATAGGTCTACGGGGTAGATACGGTACCGTGGTATCCTAGCGCATGTTGCACAAATATGGATCCTAATTTTTAGTGCCTTTGCATTGTTCTTTCTTCTGTGCATGTATAACTGAATACGCAACGGCAGTTGGAATAGAACTTGGTTTAGTAGTCAAAGCCAAAGATTATCACATACGGGATATGTGTTGCAAATGATGGGTTCCCATATAAATTGCTGTGTGTACTTAATTATTCGTCAATTTTGCTCCTGTGTGCGACGCAGATCGTAAACAATTTCAGACTAGACCGGACAATAGCAAACATGATCGAATTACACAGTTTTGGTGATAAACTCTTCATAAACGCGTTTGGCCTATCTGATTGGCTCTTCGCCCATTGTCTCTGGTTGCCATGGACAAGCAATCGCAAATACTGCTTCGTGATTGGCCCAAACTGTGCAACAGCGTTGATGACGGTTGTTGGATCAAATCTGCTTGAAAGAAACACAATTTTTAATTAACATTGATTTCGGTTTCTCTAGTCACCAAAAGAATAGAGTTCAGGTAATTCTAAAGCATTTTCTCGAGTTTCACAGCCGTACCTAACGTACGTGGAGGAGGAGAAGAAAGAAGAACTAAATTGGCGCATGGGCCTCCGAGGCTAGCAACTGTTTTCTAGGTTGTTAGATGATTATTGACCAAAACAAAAATAGGATATAGTACACGACATACAAACATTTCATTTCGTTGATTTTGAGAAATTTTAGTCTTCATTTACTATGTTTTCTAAGCGTGCAAAAAGACGACCACACCCCACAACACTCTATAACATGGGCAATCCCTACATACAGGGTACTACCGTACCCTGTGATATCTGAGTGGGTTACTCGTAGAACAATTGCCCGATATAGACTGCTTGCTTTGTATGTATTGACAAATCTTTGGTTTAGAAATTGACTGACGTAAGCATCCAAAACTTTTTGAAGCTTCACCAAATGACGGACGTGACGCTTCCTTTAATTTATTCGCTGTCTGCTCTACTATGCGGCATTCGAGATATACAAACTTGTTGACCATTTTAATTAATAGAAACCGTCAACAACAAACCAGATCCAAGTCTTCTTGGATGTTGCAGGAGTCATTTCCAAATGCCATGTCCTTGAACTTGTTAGTGCTAACGGTGAACAACAGTTTAGAAATGCCTTCAAAATGTCTACATGATGTAACATACGGGACACATTGTTCGCAAACTGAGAGTCTGCAATTTAATAGACAAGACTTGCATGGGAGTTTTGTGATGGTTCAGATGGCTTTGGGTGTTTTAAATTTTGGTAATCAACAACGAATGTTTCACCTGGCAGTTGGCATATCTTATTAATTACGCTCAAAATAGATGTTGATGCAAACTTGGAAGTGTGAGAATTCAACTGAATGCCAGGTGCCTGTCCAAGTGGCACATTTGTGTTACATTCAGGTCTGCGTCTAACCGTTTTACTGCAAACGCCTGGTGTGACCACAACAGTTGGAGACCTGGTCTCAGATGCAGACATAGTGTGACCGGGGCTTAAAGAGTGTATAGACTAGGTAGCTTGTGTGTAGCCTCATAAGCTAGTATGCTACTATAGGCTTTTGTGTGAACAAGAACTGTACTGTACTACTTACATGTATACAGTGAATGTGGAAAGATTCTGAAGCTAGCTGTCGTGTGCATGAAAGACAAATTCAAGACTATGTGACAGTTGCCCATGATCGGAGCATGTGCTAGGATTTAGGTATAGGTACAGCTGTACCAATGACAGTTTTTTGTAAACATTTACTAGTTAATTAACAGAGTTCTGATTATCTTGAAGCAATTAGAAAGACCCTAATTCATTCCATGAATCTGATAGAGGGCAACTACTAGCTATAGTGTACTTAAACATCCTAAGAGAATTTGTAATGTAGCAGTGTGCAGAGGCTATTTGTGTATGTTACAGAATCAGTTTATTTGCTAATTTTTGGGCAAATGAAAATAAAGATTTTAGATGGAGGTATGTGTTAGTGGTGTCGTAGCAGTATTATTGTAAACTAATAGAAGCACCTGACATTGCTCAAGAAATACAGATGTATGTGTAAAGGTGTAGGGTGTTTGCTTACTTGAGCATAATCCCAAAAATGGACTTGATGAAACAAATACCGTATTACCCTGTCTGCATAGAAGGGCATGCTCTATAAGTGAGGTTTAGCAGAAAGTGAGACCAAGGAATCCTGCAATTATAAGAAAATGCCCTTATGGGCAAGGTAACCTCGATTATCCAGACCATCAGCAAGTCACCGCTTGTGCAATCTGCAATTTGCACCATGGCATCTTCTGCAGAAGTTGGAGTGTCTAATAGTGGAATTCGAAGAACAGTCACCGTCAGCCGATTTTGATAAGAAAAGAAAACTGCCAGAATGTTCACAGTGAACAGGAAGCTTGTCGTCATGTAGAAGTACGATAAGACGGTGGTAACAGAGCAAGAGCATCACAAGCTCGCAGTGTACCCCGAACTGGGTGAAGAAAGGGAGGAGTTTGCAAACTGACAGAACCAGAAGAAGGCGATTGCACGGGCATCATAGATAGGAAAGACAGCGATGAAGACGAGAATGAAGGAGAAACAGTGATTAGGTGTAGAGTGGAAATCTGTAGCACGTGAAAGCTATGCATGCGCTTTAATGAGTAGATGTTGTGACTTAGTATATCTGTGTTAGTGGGTAGTGCATGTTTGAATGGCTGCAATGTTGAGTCATTCCCTCACCTAAAAGGGCATGCCCTTGTACCCTGGGGTATAAGGGCAGTCTGCTAAACCTCACACTATAAAGGCATGCTCTTCTAAGCAGGGTAATAGATATGGGCAATTAGACCATTCTTCTAGGTGAGGAGTCTCTAGCAATGTAGTACATAGCAACTATTAGCAAGTTACGATGTGTATTGCATCTTTATTAATGTGCTATTCTAAGTTATAACATTTCATGCAATTTCTCTAGCTAATATTGTTATTGTGTTTGTCATTTTGTAGTTATTGGATCTGTGTGTACTCGACATTGGTAGTTTACAATACACTAGTAGTGTTTTGGCTGCATCTGCTTTGTATCTGGTGTTAAATGATGATTTTCAATGGAAAATGACTGGTCAATCGTGGGAAATCATTGGTAGGTGTGTTCAATGGATGCTTCCCTTTTACGCTGTCCTGAATGAGAAAGTATTTCTGTCAGTCAAAGACATGGACAAGGTTCTACTATTATATTTCATCTCACTGCTAGTTGATTAATAAATGCTCTTGTATTGCAGCTTTCAAAAGACAATGTACACAACATTCAGACACATGTAAATGGCCTAGGCTTGTTGGTAAGTTTCCAATGTTGGTCATGTATCGTAAGCATTGTAAGTTGTTATTGCTATGTGTGTGTAGTGCTAGTGTTACACTGATAACGGTATTTGGCTGATATGCCAATACATGATCCAATATGTCGGCAATAAATAAGCCAATAATCTATAATCATTGACTCAATACTAATAGGTAATCTAATTTTATTAAACGTACTTAGGATATAGTAATAGAAATCTTTGCTGGTATCCATCCGCCAGCTATTTAACAGTTGGTTTGATGAAATTCTATAACTGCTCCAGAGAGACAACGATCAATACCTCAGGGTAGCTGTTGACCTTCCAGAATTGAAGTCTATTGACACCTAGCCGATCTGATTATCGGTGCAACCCTAATGTACCCTGTCATGTCAGATAAACTTTTAAGCTAGTATTGTACTGCCTTGTGAAGTGGACAACTGACTAAAGTAGTAATGTTAAAGTCTTGGCAATGGGTGTTAGAAATAGAGTTGTAAACATATTTCTATCACCTTAAAATGTATTGTGTGTGTGTGTGTGTGTGTGTGTGTGTGTGTGTGTGTGTGTGTGTGTGTGTGTGTGTGTGTGTGTGTGCACGTGCAAGTACACAAAAAACATGGATATAGGCAATCCATGTATTGTTGTTCTGCACACTTAGTGCAAGTTAGTAAACTCTTTATTAGACAAGACAGACCAGAGATTGGTAATGTTGGACCAGTTGTCTTAATTTATTAATATAGACATAATGTATTTGTTTTAACCCTTCACCTGTTTAGGACTATATGCCACCTATTACACGTCTAATTATCTAGCGTGCGCAAGGCAGTAGTTGCGTACCTATTATTTGCAATTGCAGCCACATTATAGAAGTAAAATTACAATTCATACATCTTTGATAATCATATTAACTGTGCTTTTGAATGATACAATTCTTGTAACTATTGTTAAATACGAAGCAAAATATGGCCCAAACAAACCAATCTTCGTGGTTCTTTGGATGTTTAAGCAAGTGTTGCATAGATCATCATAATGTACAGATATTTTCAAGTAAATTTGTACCCCTACCGTTATCTCTCTATTTAACTGTAGCCGTAATAAACCTGAAGGTTGCACAAGCAATCTATGGATTGTTAAAAACCAAATGTTTTCAGGATACTGTGCATGATGTGTGCGCCCACACACACAGTTATTTCTTTACATTTTGAATTATATTTCTGTAATAACGCAGTCTTGTGCATAGCTGAAGGCCACGAGTGATAGTCATGGACTGTAAAAGAAAGCACTAGAGGAGCATGTTATTAGGGCACAAATGTGTTGTTAGGGTACAGTCAATTTCATGAATGCTGTTTGTGGGCATTTGATGCATGCTTGTACACGTACCTGTACCTTGTTCAGTCCTGGTTTGAGGTAACTATTCTGTATGGTCTCTGCTATCCTATTTATACCATTTGTATCATACATTATTGGTGCATGCCAAATCATAATTCAGTTAAAACATAATGGGTTGTACACATGCAGTATCAGGAATTATAGATGTGAATATTGTTTCATGTATTCTACAGCTGAATCTGGTTGTTGTGATTTGTAGGACAAGGTTGCCACTGTTCCACATTTACCTGTACTTCCTCCTGGTGTTGACATACCTACTCCACCTGGAAGTACACAGAAGTAAACGACAGTATTTCAGAGATGTAGTTTTCTATAGTCATTTGACTTCAATAACAGACTACACATTGGTAATAACTCAACTCTTCTTACTGCATGGCTGATGATAATTTACTTCAAAGCTTCACAAAAGTCGAGCATAAACTTCGCGGCCAATAACAATAGCTGCCACTGCTAACAGTCCAACATGAACAACTGACCATTTCCTTTGTCTTCTGTCTAGCTGCTGTTGCTTCACATTGGTGATGAAGTGAAGTTGTTCGCGTAGACCTTCAGTTTCTTGTCTGAGATTGTCAACAGAGTGACAAGCCCGCTCTAACTCAGAAGTGAAGTTTCGTGTTGCCTCGACAAGTGGACTCGGGTCAATCATTTGAGGATTACCAGCAATCTGTCTTGCTACATATTCTACAGTGGCAGTAATATAAGAAGTATGTTTGGCAACATTGCCAAGAATCTCCGTTGCTTCATTTATACCAATGGCTGTAGCAAACTGCTCGTTAAGGTTTGATGCATCCCACTCTTTCTTGTGTAGCTGCCCAACAGCTTCCAGGATTTGCTTTCGCACTCCCAGCTGTGAGATACCTACCTTCTCCAGGTCACAATCCCTCATCCGAAGTAAAGCTCCAAAATCAATCTGATGTCGCTGGAAGATTGGGACGAGACTGCCAAGTTCTATGCCACACAGAAAGAGCTCAAGATCACCATATTTGGCGCATGCCTGTGACTGCGTGGGTGCAGGAATTGGAGTTGTCTCAATTTGTTCAGACTGACTGTGATGAAGGCTAGCTTGGATAAGATCAATGATATCAGTGTGGTCACAGCTGTATGCTAGATCAATTGGTGTTTGTCCATCATTACATGCAAGTTCTGGATCAGCCCCGTGGTCCAACAAGTAGCGGATAACATTCACCCGACCTCTTTGAGAAGCCCAACTCAAAGCAGACCATCCCCTTGAGTCCTGTCTATTTGGTTCAGCTTTGTACTCGATCAGTAGACGGACTGCTTCGAGGCGGCCTTCTCTAGCAGCAAACATGAGTGCTGTAGATTTGGAATGGTCGTGAGCATTCACACGTGCACCATGTTGCAGCAGCAGACAGACACATTGTGCTATGTTCTCGTCACGGCCGGTCGCTACACTAGCAGCCATTACAGCAGTAAACATATTCTTGTGGAAATTTGCATCGGCACCGTGCTCTAGCAACAAACGTGTTGTGTCAGGCTGACCGCTGTTGGCTGCATGCAACAACGCAGTCCACCCACTGGGAAGAATGGCGTCCACATCACAGTCTTCTTGCTGCAGGTAGGCTTGGACAGTCTTCACATGGCCTCGCGTAACAGCAGTTTGCAGATCTTGCAGGGTGACTGTGTCTACCTGTGGATTAGTAGGATTACCGTTGGGAAGAGAATGAGAGTGATGGTTCGTAAGTCCCTTCTCTGGCTCCTCAACAGACGAAGAACGCAGTAAACTATGGCTACTTTTTTCAACTGTTGGCTCATATCCAAACCCAAATTCGTCGTCGTCGTCGTCGTCGTCGTCGTAAAAGCCTGCCGGAAGTGCCATTACAGACCGGCAACAATCTAACGCGCGTTGCCTAACATTCTAACACGTGCAGAGCGAACATTCTGAGCGGCTCTGCAAAAAATCGTTGTTAATTAATACTAAACTTTAGAGTCCTGGTCTTATTGTAGCCATCGTAAATTTAGCTAGACCAGATGTTTTGCCAACGGTCTCAGTGCGTACGTCGTCTGGCTAGCTGTCTAGTTTAATTAATTAATTATTCTAAACTGCAAATAGACTAGCTGAACTAGCTGTAACTACCTAGTGTACCTAGTATCCGGAATAGAATCGAAGCGGCACGAAGAGAACAGAAAGATAGAGTACACGTGATGGTCACCCGGCCTCGCCATGCAGAAGAAACCTCTAGCTCTATACTGTGTGTTTATTACAGATCGAGTAGACTGCAGGTGGCCTGGCCATGGGCCTCTAGATATATACCGTATTCGCCCGTAATAACGCCCATACCGAAATAACGCCTATGCCCGTATATACGCCCATGTGCGACAGGTCAGAACTTTCCGCCCGAAAAAACGCCCATGCCCAAGTATAAGCCCAGGATACGCAAGTATAGACAAAACAAAATGGGTCAGCAGAACATTCGTCTCCGTCTGTGTGCGTTTGATGAGCTGGTGTCAATGTTGAGTGAAAGTGCTTGCCGCTAGACTCATGTCTTCGTTGCAATTACCGACCCTGATGCTCTTGAAGGGCTTCAGGCCGACCACGTGTGTCTAGTGTGTTTAGTTTCTACGTGGATGTTGATGCTGAATGGATACCAGTACCGTAAGATCTTGCAAATGGATAATTGCAAGCATTTGTGGTATTTCTGTCTTCAAGTATTTAGATGATGACTGGCCAGGTCGACGACAGCATCTAGTGACCTAGGGCGCGTTTCCACTAGAGCCTAAACCGGTTTAACAAGTGGTTTAAGCTAAACTGGTTTAAGAATTGACCTGTTTCCACCAGCACTAAACCAGTTCTATTTTAAACCTAAACAGCTTTCCTAAACCCACTTCAAAGTAGGTTTAGCGAAGTGGTTTAGGTTTAACTGTCACGTGACAGTAGCACGCTTGTTTAGATGGCTTCCCACAATGTCGTTTTGATGATATTGACTATTTTGCTGGAATAGGATTGCCCTAAAAGATGTAAGGGTCATTAACTAGGGGAAAGAAATCAGTAGCTACGGAGACAAGACGGTGTCCTTGGTCATCGTCATGCAAATTCCTACTAGCAGATGTTGAATCAGTGAAAACCAACAGTTGGTCTGACTTGGCGACAGAGCAGCCCAATACTTCAAAATAAGGCGTTCCTAGACTGTTTGTTTTGCACATCCCGGATGGGCAAGTTACTAGTGGAAACAGTCGCTTTCTTGAACTGGTTTAAATTAGTTCTTAAACCAATTTAAGCTAAACTAGTTTAAGGTGCAGCTAGTGGAAACACGGCCCTAGTGACCATGTATACGCCTAGGACCAAAATAACGCCCATGCCCTAGTATACGCCCAGAAAAAAGTGTTTCTTTTCTAGACGCCCAGGGCGTTATTACGTGTGAATACGGTATAGGCCTATTTCTTTCTACCAGTAAAATTCTAAACAAAGAGACTTCAAAAGAAACTGACCTGTAACTCAGACTAGGCTACCACGTGTATGCATGGTTACTAGATTGCCTAGCTACGGAGGATTTTCATTGTTTCTTCTAACTAAGTCCCAATTACGACCGGTAGAATACATGCAATCTCAATTGTTGTCTGCATGCAAGCCTCTAGTTTAATCTTCTCTATTTCCAAGCCACTTCTCTATATAATTTTGTCAATGTTTCTTTCCTTTTGTCTGGATGCATTTAATCAATTGAGTGATGTCTACGTACGTGGTTTAATTTAATCTCAATTAATAAATCATGCTTTGTTTTCGTGTTTGCTCACTCATCATTAGTTCAATTTCACACACTGGTAACGCAATTGTTCCTATGATCTGTATACACCAGAGAGGACCACTATAATTGAGCACACGGAAGAGTCTACGATATGTCAGCCACGTACCGTACAGCCAGGCACCGGCGTAGCGTCGGGGGGGGGGGGGGGGATGGGGAAGGCTATAGCCCCAAACATTTTGGGCGTGTCATTCCCCTTCAAGCAAAGCTCTAATTTTAAGTTACTAGACAGTGACAGTCCGCTTAATCTCGTAGTACGCTGACGATCGACGACGTTAATTGACTCTACCTCTTTGACAATACACGTCATCATTTCAGTATAATAAAAACCAATGTCGAGAAGTCGTGGATCCGGGGAATGACGAAGGCGGGGAGAGACTGGCTCGAGTCTAGAAAGTGCGCATGGCCATCACTTATTTGAGACGTTTACTACGCTATCCGGCAACGAAAGAGTCAAAGAAGACCGCATCAGAAAAGCATGGAGAAGCCTATCCATCAATTATTTTTACGTAGTAAGTGTAGCTAGGGGCGACAACCCAATTGACCGGAGAATGGAATTTCCTGCGGCTCCGCTACCTAGTGATTTGCTTGCACTCCAGGGTACTTTCTCTACAGGTTATTCTAGCTAACTAGCTAACCTATATATATAACAGGGGCGTAGGCAGGATTTTCTTTGGGGGTTTCCAATTAATATCAGTGGCCAATAATATTGATATCTATTAGCTCAAAACAATTGTGGCAATCTTTGCTAAAGTCAAAGTCATTATGCTATAACATTCCTCGATATCATCCTCCTTGGATGTTTACGGGCAAACATGTCAATGACTTCATTACTTAACATCAATTACCATTGAGTAATTTATGTGAAGAAGAGCTAGACTGCTCAACCTGCCCTGTCTCATGGTGGACCTGAGGTATGTTTTGAGACGTCTAAGCACTGAGACAGTCCTTTCACACTCAGAGGTAGTCACAGGCAACGTGCAGAATATTCAAAGAAGACAGTTGATGTTCGGATACAACGTTGTGTGAGCATAATGGAGAGCATCTGCTGGGTTGTCTGGTAAAGGGCTTTCATGTCTCCTCCAACTGTTTGTCCAATTGTGTATTTCTTGTGGCAAATCGGTAGGTGAAGGGAGATCTTCCAAGAAACACATCGTCAATCCAGTTGGTGGTGAAACTCACATCCAAAGGGGTAGCCAGCCTCTTGTCGTTGCTAGACTTGATCACAGTGCTTGGCAGAATTCTCCTCAAGTCTTCCAAAACCTTGGTCTGAGTGGCTCCAAAACGGACTTATAGATAATTAATTAGTACATCAAGGAATGGTACTGCTATTGATCTGCGGAAATAAACCTCAGGAGACTCACCAGGTACATTGTCTCTGTTCTTCTGTTCTGGCAATGTCGAGGGATAGCAGGGTCAGATGCACCTACTGCCTTTCCAATACTGACAGCTGTTTTGTACCATGCTAATGGACAAGATCAATACTTTCTCGTACCTGCGAAAGGGAATTCCTTACATTATTAAGCTCACTGTAAGCTTTGCAAATATCAGATGCTCGCTGCTGCAGTGACCGAGTGAGGCCTTTCACATAGCCAAGCGTCTTCTTCACTACCACTAATGCTATTATGAATCCAAATTTTGTAATGTTATTCAGCAGTCCCTCTGCTTGCACAGCTGAATCCTTATTTCAGCCATTTCTAGTACCCTGACTGACTTCTTCCAACGTGTTCACAACTGCTGGAAACAGCCAGTCAAAGGTTTCAAATGCTTCAATTCGCGCAACCCACCGTGTTCGGCACAAATCCACCAGCTTTCTCCTGTTTGATCCAGTACCTTCCATTTTGGCAATGTGGCATTCTAATTCTTGCTGCCTCTTAGGTGAGTGAGAGAAGAACAAATTGATTTCTTTCGTTGTGGTCATCGTCTTGTTTACAGCTTGGATTTTGCAAGCTGCAACAACACATAGATTGAGAACATGAGCTGCGCAGTGGCAGTATAAAGCCTTTGGATATATGGCAGTAATATGAGCTGCAGCCCCTTCGCGGATGCTTGCCATATTTCCCACTCCGTCATAGCCCTGACCACGGAGGTAATTCATGTCTAGTCCATTGTTCTGCAGGCTTGATATGATTTTACCAGAAAGAGCCCTGCCTGTAGTACCTTCATCGCAATGTATAAAATCTAAGAATTCCTCTCGAATGTGTCCTTGCTTGTCAACAAATCTCACAATAAGGGCCATTTGCTCTCTGTTGGCAGTATCTGCAGCTTCATCGGCACAAACAGAGAAAAACTTTGACTCCAAAACTTCCTCTACAATTCGATTTCTACTAGCTCCACTCCCCAATACATACAAGTAGGTCGTTCTGGATAGTTGGTGAAGTGTACTGGGCATTTCTGCCTGCAGTCTTAAAATGGGATTCTATAGTGGTATCACCTGCGTCAAGACGGAATTTCAGTAGAGCATGGAAGTTTCCCTGATTACCTCCCCTGCCAGCATCCCCGTGTCCTCTCAGTGCAATGTTTTGCTTGCCACACAGGATAAGGGTGTTCACGATTGACTTCAGAATGGTGCAATTTTTCTGAACATTTGATCTTGCTTCACTCAACAGTAGTTGTCCAACTGACAGTTCACCTTTTTCCGTTTGTCTCATAAACGCTGCCATACTCTCTGTAGCCACCACGTGGGTCTCCTGAAGCTGATGTTCATCCAGGGTCTTCTTCGCTCGAGTGAAATTCGTCATTGGACTGTTCACCAGCTGTCCAAGACCTGTACGGTCTTCTTTTGCAAAAAGTACACAGGAGACACAAAACCCGCCAATCATTGACTTGGAATGGGTTAGCCATTCAAATCTTTGAAGCCATGACGGTTGCAATGATCGATTTTTCCCGTATTCTTCTTGACTAGGGAACTCGTAGTCAGCGATAGGCCTGAAAACCGTCTTGATCAACTGATACTTCTCATCTACGATAGACGACTTATTTCTTGGTCAGTGTATTGTCCCAAGTCGTTTCTGTCAGAGGACAAACTTTGACTGTCCCTTCAACTTTCAGTCACCACCACTACTGGCCCGCATGCTCGTAAATCGACGTAAATAGCATGTAAATCGACGTAAAATACGAAGGCACGTAATTTTTTCGTAATTTACGATCCTGGGTCGTATTTTACGTCTGAAGTGTTGCTTTGCGCATGCTCTTTGCGACGTAAATTACGAAGATCGTAAATTACGAAAGATTTACGTGTCTTCGTATTTTACGTCTATTTACGTCTTATTTAGATACGTTGATTTACGCAACATCGCTAGATCATAATGACACGTGCACTGTGTGATTACACTCCATCATTTGACATTAGTATAGGAACTCTTGAACATGCATCTTTACTAATTAATTAAGAATAATACCGCCGTTCAGTACATGCAAATGTGTGTAAGCCGTATACAGAGTACTACACAAGGCTAGAGACCAAAGGTTAGACGGAGCCGTCAATCTGTGTGAACTAAAGGTTCCGCCCATGGGAGGGTCTACGCAGTGTACAATTGTGGTTGATAGGCGTTGAGCTGTTATTAGACGCTTCGTGCCAAGAATGGATGGTTCGCTAGAACTGGTGGAAGGCAACAAAGACCGGTTGCAATAAACGGTAAGCAATTAAGAATCTAGCTATCTAATTATGTAGTGTATGACTGACAAAAATTGATCTAAGTGGACTACATCGTGCATTCTCTAGGCTGAAATTCGATTAGCTGCCTATAGTATTGGCAAGACCTTCTCTAGAGGAGACGTACAAAAAGGCTTTCATGAGCTAAACTTCGATTCAAAAAGTAATGTCAACATGATAAGTTTTTGGTGATGTAGTAGGCATAAATATGTTGACAGGCCTGTGGTCAAAGTCTACTGTAGAGTTGGTATTATGCAAGACATTCGGCAGCGCATAAAACGCCATGAATGTAACACAGCGTAAGTGTTTATCGTTTTGCACTGTTGTATGCATTTTGGGGATAAATTTGTTCCGTGTGCATCTAGACGATCGCGACGGCCTCGTCATCCTAGGAATTCCAGATCCGTATGTCGCGCCACGTTACCAACGCAGTACTCATCACGACATCCACCTCTTGATCATGAACAGGCAGTCGGTGATGAAGGTTTGAGAAACCTGCAGCTGTCGCCAATTGCAAGCTCGGAACTACGTATTTGTCGTGCACGTGACAATTGTAGTTCATTATCACAATATTTAAATTCAATTTGTGGTAACAAGTGAAATAGATTTCCAAGCTGCAGGGCTAGCGACAGCTGCAGGTAGCGTACCCACTTTCAAGCAACAGGTGCATGCTTTTGAACAATCATGACAATGGGCTGCCTCGTGGCGCTGGGACTTCTAGCTAAACGACAGGTATTCTAAAAATAGCTATATATAGATACTCTGACTTACAATTAGACATCTTTTTTGATACAGATTCTTTTCTGATTGAAATAATTCAAATTATCGATGGGAAGACGATTCTACCTGGAAGCAGAAGAAGACAACTGCCATCAAGGGAACTAAATGTATTAGCATTATCTACATGTGTACGTTCATGACATTATCATTGATCTCTTCATTCAGCAGGAAAAAAATATATGGAATCAAGAAAACTGTCAAATAATTTATCTTGTGATTTTGTAATTTGAATTATATCATTTTGTAATTAACATAATTATTTTGATAATAAAGGAAATTTGCATATCGGTGTGGCAATTTGCACTCTCGCGTTACTGCATGCATATATACGGAAACTCAGTCGTAAATGCTACGTAACTGCTACGTATATGACCGTAATTGAAAAGTAATTCGGTCGTAATTAGACGTAAATTTTACGTAAATGTCCGGTATATGAACCGTTTTCAGAGCGTAAATTGACGTAAGTTAGAGTAAATCGAGTCGTAAAGTCTACGTAAAACAATCGTAAATCACTCGTAATTGCAACGTAAATGACGCGTAATTGCAACGTAAATGACGCGTAATTGCAACATAAATGACGCGTAATTGCAACGTAAATGACTCGTAATTGCAACATAAATGACGCGTAATTGCAACGTAAATGACGCGTAATTGCAACATAAATGACGCGTAATTGCAACGTAAATGACTCGTAATTGCAACGTAAATGACTCGTAATTGCAACATAAATGACGCGTAATTGCAACTTAAATGACTCGTAATTGCAACGTAAATGACTCGTAATTGCAACATAAATGACGCGTAATTGCAACGTAAATGACGCGTAATTGCAACATAAATGACGCGTAATTGCAACGTAAATAACTCGTAATTGCAACATAAATGACGCGTAATTGCAACTTAAATGACTCGTAATTGCAACGTAAATGACTCGTAATTGCAACATAAATGACGCGTAATTGCAACGTAAATGACGCGTAATTGCAACTTAAATGACTCGTAATTGCAACGTAAATGACTCGTAATTGCAACATAAATGACGCGTAATTGCAACTTAAATGACTCGTAATTGCAACGTAAATGACTCGTAATTGCAACATAAATGACGCGTAATTGCAACGTAAATGACGCGTAATTGCAACTTAAATGACTCGTAATTGCAACGTAAATGACGCGTAATTGCAACATAAATGACGCGTAATTGCAACGTAAATGACTCGTAATTGCAACGTAAATGACTCGTAATTGCAACATAAATGACGCGTAATTGCAACGTAAATGACGCGTAATTGCAACATAAATGACGCGTAATTGCAACGTAAATGACTCGTAATTGCAACATAAATGACGCGTAATTGCAACTTAAATGACTCGTAATTGCAACGTAAATGACGCGTAATTGCAACGTAAATGACGCGTAATTGCAACATAAATGACGCGTAATTGCAACGTAAATGACGCGTAATTGCAACATAAATGACGCGTAATTGCAACATAAATGACGCGTAATTGCAACGTAAATGACTCGTAATTGCAACGTAAATGACTCGTAATTGCAACATAAATGACGCGTAATTGCAACGTAAATGACGCGTAATTGCAACTTAAATGACTCGTAATTGCAACGTAAATGACTCGTAATTGCAACATAAATGACGCGTAATTGCAACGTAAATGACGCGTAATTGCAACTTAAATGACTCGTAATTGCAACGTAAATGACGCGTAATTGCAACGTAAATGACTCGTAATTGCAACATAAATGACGCGTAATTGCAACGTAAATGACGCGTAATTGCAACTTAAATGACTCGTAATTGCAACGTAAATGACGCGTAATTGCAACGTAAATGACTCGTAATTGCAACGTAAATGACGCGTAATTGCAACATAAATGACGCGTAATTGCAACGTAAATGACTCGTAATTGCAACGTAAATGACGCGTAATTGCAACTTAAATGACTCGTAATTGCAACGTAAATGACGCGTAATTGCAACATAAATGACGCGTAATTGCAACGTAAATGACGCGTAATTGCAACATAAATGACGCGTAATTGCAACGTAAATGACTCGTAATTGCAACATAAATGACGCGTAATTGCAACTTAAATGACTCGTAATTGCAACATAAATGACGCGTAATTGCAACATAAATGACGCGTAATTGCAACGTAAATGACGCGTAATTGCAACATAAATGACTCGTAATTGCAACATAAATGACGCGTAATTGCAACGTAAATGACGCGTAATTGCAACATAAATGACGCGTAATTGCAACGTAAATGACGCGTAATTGCAACATAAATGACGCGTAATTGCAACGTAAATGACTCGTAATTGCAACATAAATGACTCGTAATTGCAACATAAATGACGCGTAATTGCAACGTAAATGACTCGTAATTGCAACATAAATGACGCGTAATTGCAACGTAAATGACTCGTAATTGCAACATAAATGACGCGTAATTGCAACTTAAATGACGCGTAATTGCAACGTAAATGACGCGTAATTGCAACGTAAATGACGCGTAATTGCAACGTAAATGACGCGTAATTGCAACGTAAATGACGCGTAATTGCAACGTAAATGACTCGTAATTGCAACATAAATGACGCGTAATTGCAACTTAAATGACTCGTAATTGCAACGTAAATGACGCGTAATTGCAACATAAATGACGCGTAATTGCAACGTAAATGACTCGTAATTGCAACATAAATGACGCGTAATTGCAACGTAAATGACGCGTAATTGCAACATAAATGACGCGTAATTGCAACGTAAATGACTCGTAATTGCAACATAAATGACGCGTAATTGCAACGTAAATGACTCGTAATTGCAACATAAATGACGCGTAATTGCAACGTAAATGACGCGTAATTGCAACATAAATGACGCGTAATTGCAACGTAAATGACTCGTAATTGCAACATAAATGACGCGTAATTGCAACTTAAATGACGCGTAATTGCAACGTAAATGACGCGTAATTGCAACGTAAATGACGCGTAATTGCAACGTAAATGACGCGTAATTGCAACGTAAATGACGCGTAATTGCAACGTAAATGACTCGTAATTGCAACATAAATGACGCGTAATTGCAACTTAAATGACTCGTAATTGCAACGTAAATGACGCGTAATTGCAACATAAATGACGCGTAATTGCAACGTAAATGACTCGTAATTGCAACATAAATGACGCGTAATTGCAACGTAAATGACTCGTAATTGCAACATAAATGACGCGTAATTGCAACTTAAATGACTCGTAATTGCAACGTAAATGACTCGTAATTGCAACGTAAATGACGCGTAATTGCAACATAAATGACGCGTAATTGCAACATAAATGACGCGTAATTGCAACGTAAATGACTCGTAATTGCAACATAAATGACGCGTAATTGCAACTTAAATGACTCGTAATTGCAACGTAAATGACTCGTAATTGCAACGTAAATGACGCGTAATTGCAACGTAAATGACGCGTAATTGCAACATAAATGACGCGTAATTGCAACGTAAATGACTCGTAATTGCAACGTAAATGACGCGTAATTGCAACATAAATGACGCGTAATTGCAACGTAAATGACTCGTAATTGCAACATAAATGACGCGTAATTGCAACTTAAATGACTCGTAATTGCAACGTAAATGACTCGTAATTGCAACGTAAATGACGCGTAATTGCAACGTAAATGACGCGTAATTGCAACATAAATGACGCGTAATTGCAACGTAAATGACTCGTAATTGCAACGTAAATGACTCGTAATTGCAACATAAATGACGCGTAATTGCAACTTAAATGACTCGTAATTGCAACGTAAATGACGCGTAATTGCAACTTAAATGACTCGTAATTGCAACGTAAATGACGCGTAATTGCAACGTAAATGACTCGTAATTGCAACATAAATGACGCGTAATTGCAACGTAAATGACTCGTAATTGCAACGTAAATGACGCGTAATTGCAACTTAAATGACTCGTAATTGCAACGTAAATGACGCGTAATTGCAACGTAAATGACGCGTAATTGCAACATAAATGACGCGTAATTGCAACGTAAATGACTCGTAATTGCAACGTAAATGACTCGTAATTGCAACATAAATGACGCGTAATTGCAACGTAAATGACGCGTAATTGCAACATAAATGACGCGTAATTGCAACGTAAATGACTCGTAATTGCAACATAAATGACGCGTAATTGCAACGTAAATGACTCGTAATTGCAACATAAATGACGCGTAATTGCAACGTAAATGACTCGTAATTGCAACGTAAATGACGCGTAATTGCAACATAAATGACGCGTAATTGCAACGTAAATGACTCGTAATTGCAACATAAATGACGCGTAATTGCAACATAAATGACGCGTAATTGCAACGTAAATGACTCGTAATTGCAACGTAAATGACGCGTAATTGCAACTTAAATGACTCGTAATTGCAACGTAAATGACGCGTAATTGCAACGTAAATGACGCGTAATTGCAACATAAATGACGCGTAATTGCAACGTAAATGACTCGTAATTGCAACGTAAATGACTCGTAATTGCAACATAAATGACGCGTAATTGCAACGTAAATGACGCGTAATTGCAACATAAATGACGCGTAATTGCAACGTAAATGACTCGTAATTGCAACATAAATGACGCGTAATTGCAACGTAAATGACTCGTAATTGCAACATAAATGACGCGTAATTGCAACGTAAATGACTCGTAATTGCAACGTAAATGACGCGTAATTGCAACATAAATGACGCGTAATTGCAACGTAAATGACTCGTAATTGCAACATAAATGACGCGTAATTGCAACTTAAATGACTCGTAATTGCAACGTAAATGACGCGTAATTGCAACGTAAATGACGCGTAATTGCAACGTAAATGACGCGTAATTGCAACGTAAATGACTCGTAATTGCAACATAAATGACGCGTAATTGCAACTTAAATGACGCGTAATTGCAACGTAAATGACGCGTAATTGCAACATAAATGACGCGTAATTGCAACGTAAATGACTCGTAATTGCAACATAAATGACGCGTAATTGCAACGTAAATGACGCGTAATTGCAACATAAATGACGCGTAATTGCAACGTAAATGACTCGTAATTGCAACATAAATGACGCGTAATTGCAACATAAATGACTCGTAATTGCAACATAAATGACTCGTAATTGCAACGTAAATGACGCGTAATTGCAACGTAAATGACGCGTAATTGCAACTTAAATGACTCGTAATTCACTTCGACTCAACGCATTCTTCGATTTCTTGGGAGGCTCACCTGATTGTACGATGTCACCAGTAGATGCAGACAACTTGGTTTTCTTTGTTACAAAGCTTGCTAGCGTCAACTGGCGCTTCGAATTCTTTGCAGTTGACAAGTGTCGTGTATAGCACGTGTTCTGCACGTGTGATCGCGTGCGTTACTTTATAGGCTACGCCCACCTCTTGGGGGTTTCGGGCGACCTGGAAACATGCCTAGCTACGCCTCTGTATAATGCTCGCTATATTACGAAATGATAAAATTGGTCAACGTCGTTTGCACTGAATTGGTCTTCTAGATTCTATTGTCATCGAAATGCCATTTAATCTGTAATTGACCATCGCAGCGAGTCATGAAAACATTTTTGGCACGGGCTGTAACAGTGTTTCCACTCCTTTATACGCACACTGACGGCACTCAATCCCGCAGCTTGTTTGTAACCTGAAATTTATAATATTTACCTAGTTAGATGTATACAAACTGCGAGCTAGAAAGGTAGAAAATGGGCGTGGCTTTGCATGTAAGAAATGGATGCGGTTTTCGGCCTAATTATTAGCTTTCCCCAAACAGGAGGACCACGCTACGCCGGTGAGCCGGGTACTGTACCTAGATAGCTAAATTGAGCAAGAGCTAGAGTACAGTAAGTGCATGTTGCGCGTATGCATGGACTGTTGACAATGAGCAAAAGTGTCTAGTAGTCCTTGTGCGGAAACTCGTAGGAAGCTTCGTTAGGAACTTCGTTTCACCCCTCCGGCATACCAAGGTTTGTTGATGCCATCTGGTAGAGCTGGTGTGACTACTAAATAATTTTGATGTTGGCAGTCTGGGAAGCGTGCGACGTTTTCGGGATAACGAATTAAATGTTGTAGGTTTGGCCTCGTGTACCCAGACCGTATTCGTAGTGTTGTTAGAGCAATTCTATTGTTATGCACAGGCAATTTGACTTCGCAACGACTAATCTAAAATCGTCTCGTCATGAGGGTTCGACTGATATAATTATCAACTCGCTAACTTCACGTTTTAGACATATCCGGATTTCTTTCACGGCGTTAGCTACAGCGCACGTAGTAGAAATGTGCCCGGACCTAGCTGACTCAACATGATGAAGATGACTCAACACGTGGGTGTAAATGAATGAACCGGATAAGAATGACTCAACCCGGCTCAACACGCGGGTTTAAATGACCGAGAATGACTCAACCTGCATGGATGCGCGTTGCTTCAAGCTCAAAGGTGGTTTGTCTTGACTGAGATTATTGTCTCTGTCATACTGTTGAAAGTGCATCATCTGATCCCATTATACAATTTTCGCGTTGCAGTTGGGAAAAACTACACGAAGTATCGCGTGTAAAAGAAGATGGCGATCCCACGTACTAATTTTTGTCTAAAAATCGCAGTTCTTCAAACGATCCTCTTAGAGGAGGCTACCACCGTCGGTGTTACCAAGACTACACGAACAAAACTAATGTATTGCGTCTTCTCCGTCGCAAGCAAACAGAGTCCTCAGCAGTGAAAGAGGCGATACCTTCGTCGGCTCAATCACGCAGTGACAACAAAAGACACGTTCGAAGCACTTTTCCAGTTAACGACTACAGGTTTTGTATTATTTGTCAAAAAATATCAGCAAACAAAAACGAACAAAAAGTCGTCTCGTTTCCTGTGAATTGGACACCGGTGCCAATCGCCTTACAAAGGCCGCACAACTACACAAAGATGAACGTTTGCTATTAGCATTACAAGGAGATATCTAAGCCAATGAGGTTGAGGTTAAATACCACCGATCTTGCTATGTCCGTTTTACAAAATAACCCGTTAGGCAGTTTCTGCTGACAACGATGCCATCATGGTGATGCTTGCACATCAGAATCTGAAGACGAAATTTACGGCAGCCGACATCGAGGCATCTAGTGTAGCGACCAGCATTGTGCAAACACGCATACTAGAGCGTCGACAGGTTATTTGTACCAAGATATTGCGAGATGTATTTTCAGAAGAAATCTCGAATTCTACGTATCGGACAGGAAAACTGAAAGACTGTTGAGACGGCGCTTGGAGAACGTATCATTTTGGTGCTCGATAAATTAGACCGAAGGAGAGGTGGTATATGCGTCAGACCTTAGAACTGGAGAAGTGCTTCAAGCTCTCCTAGAGTCGTCTTTGGTATCTAGATCATCTTCGGTTTCTTCAGCTTCGCTTGCTGTTACACACTCTGTCACACCATCTGCGTAATTGTATCACGCAGCCATGAAATTGCGATCATCTGTGCTTAACCTAAAAAACCAAATGTCTTGGCCACCCAGGGCCGTTGACGTCACAGAAGAAGACATTAGAATTTCTAGCAATTTGTACAATTTTCTACCGAGGATTCTAGGTGGAGGGGAAACTGCATTTGATTTTTACGTCGAACACTCATCCCGAGTGGAGACTGATGCACGGATTCATCAATTAGTAATGTCTTTTGCTCAGGTATAGTTTATGCAACACACAACGGTCGAGTTAATGTAAAACGCCCTAACATATCACTCTATCCACTGCAATCCGTCATCTCACGGGAAACACGACAATTCTCTCTCTGGTGAACAAGTTCGGGCGTTGTATTTCACGCACACAGCTGGACGAAGTTGATACGGCGGTAGCAAAACAACTCCTTGAGGAGAGAGAATTTATGTTATACATTCGCGGTAACATTCAGCTTGGTCGACCTGCAGTCTTTTGCTTAATAATGATATCCTAGAAGAGACGTTGTCTGGAAAGAGTTCCACCCACTGTACTAATGGTATACTAGTGCAGCGTAGTGCAAGTACTGCTGTCATTGTAGAACCGCGTAGCTTTCTAGAACCGGATAATGTCAGAGGATGGAATTCGAACGCACTGTTTCGTGAACCAGTTCTTACATGTGATCACAAAGAGGCTGACACGAGAATGTTTGTTCATGCCAAACATGCATGTTCGACGAAAGGTGGTCAAGCGCAGACTGTAGTGATATCATTGCCAGACACTGATGTCGCAGTCATTGGAATTTACATTCATTCTCTATTGATGCCGGATTATTGTGGTCGACTGGTACCAAAGAACGTAGACGAATTATTGATTTAGGAGCAATTGCAAACAGCTTAGGTTAAGATCTTGTGAGTGCTCTCCCAGGAATGCATGCGTTCGATACTACGTCATGTTTTAGAGGAAAAGGTAAACGAGCCACTTTCCACCTCATACAACAAAAAAATTGGATTCTGTTCGGCTGGCAATGTCTGGCTTAGAAAACTCATTGCCCTGCCGTGACGACGTTATGGAACGGTGTGAGGCGTCGGTATGCCATTTGTACAAGCTACCAATGTGCATGTTCATGTTTTGATTCCGGTTTGGGATGCACGGATGTTTGCGGGTGCTGCAATTGTAAAAGTAAACGCCAGGAAGAGTCCAACACTCTTGAATCAGAGAAAGCTAACTCCACCTCCGCAAAGTTGGACGATACGGCACTACCTTCTGACTTTGATGAAGATGATTCGGAATTTGATTCAGAGTCTGATCTTGAGTGACCATAATACTTTTATAGATTAATCGCAGTGTATACGATGTAGTACGTACACTTGCTGCAGTAGTTATTTTAGCGTATTTTAACGTTGCGCAACGAGTTCGTCTACTTATCACTTAATTAATAAACGGAGTAGTGTAAATACAATTATAAACAGCATTAGCAAATCAAGAAAAACGCTGTAAACACCAAATTGCGCTCTTCTTACGACGGTCTGGTGTCCAAGGCTTCACTTACGGAAATTGATATGCTCTAGTGCAGGTGTCGCACATTTCCGACTCTGCCAACATTTAAAATATTCATGTAATACAACATCTCTTTACATCCGTAATAGAAAACCTTGGTATACCCGGGGGGTGAAATGAAATGACACGCTACGAACTTCCGCACATGGACTATAGCTAGTGAACAGAATCTCTAGCGAACATGGAGATAGTCGCCATGAACAGAATAGTCGCCATGAACAGAATAGTCGCCATGAACAGAATAGTCGCCATGAACAGAATAGTCGCCATGAACAGAATAGTCGCCGATAGTCGCCATGAACAGATATGTCGCCGTGAACAGGATCGATATAGTCGCTTGTGAGCTATTCGAGTCGCCGTGAACAGGATATCTATCTAGAGTCGTTTGTGAGCTATTCGAGTCGCCGTGAACAGAATATAGTCGCCGTGAACAGAACAGTCGCTGTGAACAAAATAGTCACCGTGAACAGAATAGTTAAGCTTTTTAATGATTAATATGGTCATTTTGTGCTATAATTAAATAGTGGCTATAGTTGGATGTTGAAGTATTCCACACAGTTCACGCGCACTGTACACGTGCAGTATACGTATACATCCCCGTGGTCAAGAAGCCCTTTAATCTTGACTCTAAATCTTTATGATTTTCACGTTTTGAAGTGGCCTGTATAGAAATGTATGACAGCTAATTGTCCGATGGCTTGGGACCTTTTACTAGAGTTTGGCTTATGTATTAGAGTATGACCTCTTCGGTGTTAGGCCAAGTGCTGTAAAAATTAGGTTTCTGTGGATAGTTTGAGTTGGGGTCTTTCAAGATCTTGCTGCAGCAGCATTAAATGTAATTAAATTTAGTCAAATACAGGATATAGAAATACTGAAATTTTTTATCACTTTCACTATTGCATCGATCACAATTTTAAAGTTGTTTGGTAAACCTGATGCCCAGTCCATATTCTATTGTATCCAGCCTGCAGTAACTCAAGTGACTATATAGTATACAATTCAAGCACCACAGCTGTCTACAGGATATTCATATCCTATATGTTTAGAATATTTTGTATATTATTATTGTCATTGCTTATATTTTTCTTCTGCATGCTTTGCTTTTTAAGAATTCTTGTTTATGAGGTTGTGACTCAGTCTCTAGCTCAAGCATGAGTTGGTTTCTTTCGGTCTTGATATTCAAGTTTTCACCTGCCACTTGAAGTATCTAATTAGTATACTAACTACTGTCCTAAAATAGTAGTTCTGGTTTGGTGCTGGAATAATATTCTCAATTGATAAAAATGAAAACATCGAGTTCTTCATTTCAAAGAAATTACTTGCCTGACTTTCTTAGACTAAATAAAACCATAACACCACATATCCGTGTTTGCTGGTCTTATGATTATCTGCAGAAGAGCAAATCAAGTGATTAGGGCAGAATATGAATACACTTGTTTGATTGACAAATCCGTACACATGCATTCTCTTCTATGCGGTACGTAGTTGTATCCAATATAATATTTAATTCCTTTTCTCATGTGTAAGCAATAGTTAGCTCAAGGGAAAGATTGATCAAGAAAGAATGGATTAATAATGTAGGACAGGTGCTAATATTTGGTCAAACACTAATTACATTGTAGATACAGAATAAAATGTAGCTGAATTGTTTGTTTTACAGAAGAGTCATTTGCTTGCTCTGTACCATGACTTTGCACATACATAGTAATGTAGTCGGCTTGTGAATTTTCAATGTTACTAGTTCTGTTTCTATAACTACACATGTCATGAACCAACTGCTAAGCAAGCCTGTACGTAGGACAGGTTTACACAAAACGTGCAACATACAGAGTCAGAAAGTTCACTTCCAATTGACACAGATCCTCAGTTACACTGAAAACGGTAGCCAACGCGAGCATGATAAACACGTTTGTATACCTTAACAACTCTGAGCAGTACATAATCTACATTTAGTGTACACCAAATAGATAGAGAACAGAGGACTTAACTGTTTCTTTGTGCAAGGTATAAGAAAGTGAGTGCCTGGAATACTGCAGAAACTTCTACGGTTGTCAATTCGATAGAACAACCTTGCAAGTTGTGATATCACAGTGTGACTCACTATTGGACACAGCCTAGTGAAGAAAAGTCATCAAAATATGCTACTGGATGCACAAAACTCCAACCTCGTTTGACATCTGTAACCAGTAGTTTGTGGTGGACAGTTGCATCTGTTATGCGGCATACAAGTGCCACCATGGAGACAAGATGGAAAACACTCCACTTTGATTGCTAAATCAATTAAATAAATCACATAAATTGAACTATCATACTATAGGCAAGTTACACTAGTGTTAGATTAATGATTAATTAAGTTAACGATGAAGCAGATTAAAATAATAGTACTGGTGAAGTAAAATTTAAGGTGCAATTCCCATGCACTTACCTGTTTCACATGACCGTCCACTAAAGGTGTCCAAACATGCACAGTAGCTGAGTCTAGGACTAGTCATACATGTTCCACCATTTTGGCAAAGAGGAGTGCAAGTCATTGGTGCTGTTAGATATACAAAAAAATGACAGTGCGTCTACAGCAGGAACCATTTCGCTTACCAAACTGACATACAGCACCAGAAAAGCCATGTAGGCAAATGCAAGCATTGGGCCGATGACACGTTCCACCATTCTGACATGCGTTCTCACAGTGGGCTGGACAGACAACAATAAAGCATAGTGTCAATACAAACAAGTCGATGAGGTTGAAAATTCTAAGAAATCCAGTTACGTTTTTCGCATCTCTTTCCTGTGTATGAGGCTGGACAGCTGCATACATTTGGCCCAACACACTTACCACCCTGTTGGCATGGTGGATTGCATACAGCTGGAGATGCAGCAAAGTTAACATTGGTAAAACAAATGGAAATGGTAGTGATGCTCACGAATCTGACAGCCAGGTCCATTATAGCCTTCTGGGCAATCACACACGTTTGGTCTGATACAAGTTCCTCCAGTACAAGGGGGATCACACAGAGCTGTAATCATAGCATAATTTCTTCACCTATGTTCCATTGTTTCACCTACTAATTCAGACCTTCACAACCACTGCCAGGATATCCTTTTGGACATTTACAAACGTTAGGAGCAACACAAGTACCACCATTGAGACAACGAGGATGCGTACAAACAGCTGTGCAATAAATGTCTCTTATGACAAGTTAGCTATTTATGAGAAAGCATACCTGTACACTCAGTTGAGCGAGACAATGCGTATCCTTGTTGACATTCACATTGATAACCTCCATCAAAATTTCTACAAATCTGACTGCATCCTCCATTAGAAACAGTGCATTCATCAACATCTGAATGACACAAACAAGTGAGTATTGAGAATCACATACAAAGTCAAAGTTTCTCACCTATGCATTCCTTCTTATTATCTGCCAGCTCATAACCAGGATGACAATCACATTCAATCTCATCAACTTGCTCTTGTTTAAAACATACATGGTCACATCCACCGTTCAGTTGAGCGCAGTCAGAAATAGCTATTAGCAATTAACTGTTAAGCTGGTATCACTCCATATTTCCTGGCATACTTATACCTAAGCAGTTTTTCTTGTTTTCTGACAAATAGAAAAATTTTCTACATTGGCAAACGAAGGAGCCTTCTAAGTTTTTGCAGATGTGCTCACAACCACCATTATCTAGCTGACATTCATCTACATCTGAAAACACGTAATTTAGTTATTTACTAAGTGCGTTGTCTTAGTCAGAGGAGAACACCACACCCACGCAGCTGTGATTATCCTTGTGTAGCACAAAACCCTTGTTGCAAGAACAATTAAAACTTCCTTCTGTGTTCACACAGTGATGGTCACAATCATTAGTGTTTCTTTTACATTCATCCACATCTAGCAAATGATAAATTTAATACTATTCAACAAAATACAATTGATAAAATAAATTTACGCAGTAACCTTTACACAGCTGGCCTTCATCGTTATCACTGTAGTAGCCCAAAAAGCATTTGCAGTGAAAACTTCCCAGAACATTGACACAATCTTGTTCACAGCCACCATTAGAAGACATGCATTCATTCAAATCTATTAACAATAAAGACATGAAGATGCATGGGTCCTTGTACCTATATTTTAGTTGCCCAATAACCCAACAGTTTGCAATCATGCTGAGTGCCATGATCAATTAAGCAAGTCAGTGATACTGTACATCTACAGAATATTTCGTCTAGATAGTCATCATTGTCTGTTAGCATTTCACATCACACACAATCACTGAATAACGATCACCTGCAATGATTAGAACTGCAAGTTACTTGCAGTGATTTGAGCAAGTATGAAATACTCATCTCACTATCGTCACAAATCTTACAATCTGGGAAGTAAGTAGATTACTTGCAAGAAACTATATACTTTCGTTAATGTTATCACCAAGAGATACAAGAGAGGTAGCTATACTCTATTAGGAAACAAGTAGTGTTTCCTTCCTGTTCATTCATTTTTTGCAGTTCAACCCTCACTCACTCACTTGATCGCTACTCGATCAACACCATATCTTCACATGACATACAACTTGTGCAACAACTCAGATTTCTTCTCAATGTGACAAAAAGACACAACGTTTTCTAACCCTCTCAATCTTCATTTATGGAATATGCATCATCACTAATCCAAACTGTTGATTGACCATAAATGCCACACACATGCTTACTTACAAGATCATTATAGCCATTAATTGCTCAAGTTAACAAAGATGTAAAACAAATCCAGTTGGTGTTCATGTAGTAATCTTTGATCTTTTCATCAGGCAGTGGAAGCATGTCTACAGTTGCCAGTGCGTTCTAAAATAACCCTGGCTGTCAGATACAAACTAATTTTACAGTGATATTCATAACCTAGACAATGGTACATGTAGTCCTCAACAGATGGTGTGGTTTGTTGCTTATATTTACTGCACCATTAATCACTTCACCCTAACATTAATAATGTCTCCCGCTGTGTGTGACTCATGCAAGTAGCCCCATTTCTTTCATGTAGAGATTACCCATAACATTGTTAATGGGTTAATGACCTCTACAATTGTCACTTGCAACAAAGCCCATCTTGGCAATGAGTCATTGGCATTCTTGATGGATAAGAGAACATAAAGAGAGATATAGTATATATATATATATATATATATATATATATATATATATATATATATATATATATATATATATTAATATTCAAACTCAAACAATCGCCCCAAACATCTCCAAACCAACAAGTCTTACATTACACTATGTACATCCCACTATCAAAGTCCTGTACTTCAAGCTGAATTCTCTTGTGAATCATTCTTGAATTATGTTTCCACAATTGAATAGAAAGTTGCTGGATCATATTTTGGAAAGTCTGGTGGCATTTAAGGCCGCTGACTCCTGAATAATGACCAGAGCTCCAAGGTCTCAACCACTAAGGGGTAAAAGAGACCACCAGCTGCACAAACTCTCCATGGTGATATCCTTTTGTTTTTCACCTGCCTCTGCTGTGGCTCCAGCCCTTACAGCTGATTTTGTCAGATACAACAGCTGGAAAGAGTTTCTAACTGTTACGTCAAAATAGGCAGGTCAACCCTCCAAGAAATCAGACTGAAAAACATCACCAGGACGGCTTTCAGTAGAACTATTACACCTCATCTCCCTCATAACTTCTCTGTTCTCAACCAATAAGGCCTGGAAAATAACTTCTGCCAATGCATTGTGTCCATGTGTGCGCTCTGGACCAAAACAACAACCAAAAAGGTGATCTCCAAAAATGTCATTGTGCTGGCCACAACTGCACAGGACAGATGCCGGGAGGAGAAGAAACCTCTTGATTCCCAACCAGAGCCGTACTGCAATAACAAACTCATGGGGAGACATGGAAAGGCCGAGATTAGAGTTGGGTATTGCCCGCAACCAAGCCCCTGCATGAGATGTACTGATTGAATTTAAATGTGTTCTGTCTCGTAAGATAGCAATCTTCAACAAATACTTGACTAAATCCAAGTCAAATTCTGATTGGATTTGTTGTTGAGTAGCAGTGCTGAAATCTAAAGTTGAAGAAATGTGTTCATTTTTCAGATATTGACTTTCAGAGTCTCCTGATAGTAAAGGCCTTGAGAAATGCAAATATGCAACATCCAGTGAATTGCAAGCCTTTTTTAGAAAGTCCTGTACCATCTTACGAGTAGAATTGCAATCCCTACATAAGCAGCTGGTGACTGGACTGCTTCTGTCAGACCAAGCCCACAAAGTCTAATAGGTAGTGTCGCTTGCAGCCATGCCATATCTGTAACAGAAGAACAAATAATTTCTAAAGATCGACGTAACCCTTGATCAAAGCAATGTAATTTTGTAATAGTTTAGGGTTGTTTTGAGGGAGGCTTCTTGGGGCGCCTGCGCAGTAGAAGAGACTAGTTGGTTTTGGCGGACTTTGTTGAGTTAGACAGTGTAGAGTGCAAATACACGAGTCTCGATACTACATATTGCCGACGAGGCAAAGAATGAAACATGACATCGATGATCGGGAAAGTGGGGCCCTTTGATGGAACTCAAGATGAATGGAAAAACTACGTTGAACAACTAGGGTTTTACTTCATGGCAAACAAGGTGACTGACAAAGACCAACGGAAGGCAGTTTTGTTGAGCGTATGTGGCACTCAAACGTACAAACTCATCCGCAACCTTCTCGACAGACTGTGCCTTTGGGGATACTCTCTCAGACATGTTAAGAGACAGACTGGTGTGCGGGATAAATGAAGAGAAGATTCAGCGGAGACTCTTGTAAGAAGTCAACTTGACATCTGAGGACGCCCTACAAATTGCCTGAGCAATGGAAACAGCTGCGAAAAATTCGCTAGAAATGCAACAAGGTGGTCTTACATCAACAGCAACTCAAGCACCAGTGGCAGTACATCAGACATCAAGTAGGAGGGACCACACCAGAAAAGAGTAAGTTTTCTTGTTGTTTGGGTTGGCATCTTCCCAAGCCATGCCGTTTCCAGACAGCAGAGTGTAGGAAGTGCAAGAAGCGGAGCCATATTGCGAGAGCATGCCGAAGTCAGTCAAATCCACAAGGAGAATCAAAGGCAGCTCACCAAATAAGCCAAGAAGAGGATTTCCAGGAATCAGAAGAAATGTTAGAGACGGCAATGTACGTTGTACACATAGTGGGGCGTGGCAATGAAGTGAAGCCACTCAAGGTAAAAGTTGTGATTAATCAGCAGAAGATGGAGATGGAGATAGACACTGGGGCAGCGGTAACTCTGGTGAGTAAAGCATTTTCAAGGCATTATGGTCTAAACGGAAGGCCCCCCGGTTTACATAGGCCACAAGTACAATTAAGGACATATTCAGGGGAATCACTAACTTTGGTTGGTGAAACAGATGTGAAAGTGAGATATGGACAGCAAGTGGCTTCCCTGCCATTGATCATTGTCAAAGGCAAGGGTCCAAATTTGTTTGGTAGAAACTGGATGCAGAACCTAAAACTGAAATGGGAAGAGACATTCCATCTCCATATCACTGGTAGAACATCACATGAGGAAGGAAGGATTCAACATAAGGAGCTCATCACCAAATACCAGGAAGTATTCAAGGAGAAGATGGGACTACTGGAGGGAGCAACAGCATCGATAGCAGTGAGAGCAGATACTGCACCTCGGTTTTTCAAGCTTAGATCTGTACCATATGCGTACAAAGAGCTAGTCGAACAGGAGTTGAGACGGTTGGAACAAGACAAAATTATAGAAGCCGTTTGATTCTCTGATTGGGCTGCTCCAGTAGTACAGGTTCTAAAAAAGGACGGTTCAATCAGGATATGCGGTGACTTTAGGTTGACAATTAACCAGGCTGCGCCTTGTGAGAAAGACCCATTGCCAAAGATCAATGATATATTTGCCTCTTTAGCTGGAGGTCAGTTGTTCACCAAGTCAGATCTGAGCCAAGCTTATCAGCAGGTGGCGCTGGATGAGACGTCGCAGAAGTACGTAGTCATAAATACTCACTTGGGGCTGTTCAAGTACAAACACCTACCTTTTGGAGTGGCTTCGGGTCCAGCCATTTTTCATACGGTAATGGACACTCTCCTTCAGGATATTCCCATGACAGTGGTCTATTTAGACAATATTCTAGTGAAAGGACGTTGTCTGGAGGAACACTTGCAGAACCTAGAAATGGTACTACAACGCCTAGCCAACTCGGGATTGCGACTAAAGCTGGCCAAATGCACATTTTTGCAGAAAGAAATCAGTTACTTAGGCCATACTATCAACAGTCAGGGGCTAGCACCAGACAAGAAGAAAGTGATGGCTATTCAAGCTGCACCTGAACCCAAAAATGTTACGGAATTACGATCCTTCTTGGGTATGATTACTTACTATGGCCGGTTTTTACTGAAGCTGGCTTCAAGGCTGGCTCCACTGTGTCAGCTTTTGCCCCAGAACGTACGTTGGCAGTGGAAAGATGAGCATAAGGAAGCGTTCAGACGAGTGAAGAAGGCTCTTCAGTCTAGTCAAGTGATGATACATTTTGACCCAAGGAAGTCATTGTAGCCTGTGATGCCTCACTGTACGGGGTAGGAGCCATGCTTTCACACAGGCTAGCGACGGTACCGAGGGACCAATTTCTTTCGCATCTAGGAGCTTGGCTGAGGCAGAAAGGAGATATGCGCAGATAGACCGCAAAGCACTCGCATTGCTGTTCGGTGTGAAGAAGTTCCACCAATACTTAAGTGGAAGAGCATTTACGTTGTCAGGAGAGAATAAGGGCGTGCCGTTGATGGCATCAGGTTGCATGCAGCATTGAGCAATAATGTTGTCTGGCTATCAGTATAAACTACGTTATCGACCAGGGACAACAAATGGCAACGCCAATGCACTCAGTTGGTTACCTTCGTCTGATAAACCAGAAGTGACAGAGGATCCTAGTGAATCGGTGCTATCACTGCACATCTTGGAAATGACCCCTGCCAAACCAATAACAACTGTGCAACTTCGGCAATTTACAGACAGAGATGGACAACTGGCAACTGTCAGGCATTATGTGTTGAGTGGATGGCCAAGAGAAGTAGACTCCGAGCTTCGACATTACTGGAATCGCCGGCACGAGCTAAGTGTCTTGGGTGGTTGTGTACTGTGGGGGTCTCGAGTCATTATACCTCAGAAGGCGTGGCCGAGGGTGTTGGAGGAATTACATGTGGCTCACTCGGAGGTATCTAGAATGAAAGCCTAGCAAGAAGCTACATTTGGTGGCCGGGATTGGATGCTGATATAGAGAAGATAGCAAAATCTTGTGGAACATGCCAAGAGCATCAGCGATCACCACCAAAAGTGCCTCTTCACCCTTGGGCACAGCCAGAACGTGCATGGTCGAGATTACATATTGACTTTGCTGGGCCATTCTTGGGGCGGTGGTTTGTTATACTGTCAGATGCGTACTCTAAATGGTTGGAAGTAAAACCACTGAGTTCCCCCACAGCTGGACCTACAATTCGGGTGCTACAGTCTATTTTTGCGACCCACGGACTACCTGAAATCATGGTAAGTGATAATGGCTCGGCCTTTACAAGTCAAGAATTTGGAAACTTCATTAAGAGCAAGGGAATTATGCATATTACAACTGCACCCTACCACTCGTCCTCTAATGGGCTGGCTGAGAGGGCGGTCCAAACGTTCAAGGCAGCCATGAAGCGAATGAAAAACGAACAGGGAACACTAGAAACAAAGCTGGATGAATTTCTTTTTCGGTACAGAATCACACCACACGCGACAACAGGGGAGGCGCCAGCTGTGATTCTGATGAGACGGAGACCAAGAAGCTGCCTGGACTTACTACATCCGGACCTGGCAAGAAAGACAAGGGAAGCACAAGAGCAACAAAGGAAAGATCATGACAAATCTTGCGGTTACCGGAATCTGGAGATGGGGCAAACAGTGTTTGTGCGTAACTTTGGCAGGGGCCAGAATTGGTTAGCAGGCGTGGTTGAGAGTCAGACGGGACCCTTATCTTTCAGAGTGAGGTTAGAGGACGAACGGTTAGTCAAGCAACACATGGATCATGTTCGACAGAGAATGACTGAGACTAAAAGTCCAGAGGGACAAGCAATGATGGAGGACAGTCCCAACATTAGGGTAGACCAACAGCAAGGAGAAGAGAGCACAAGATTGTCAACAGCAACGAATGCTCCGGATGTCACCGAACATCAGCAAACAGAACAAGCAGAGACCGAGGCTGATCAGCAATTGGAAATGAGAGCTGTCCTCTGGCGTTCCGCCTGTCCTCTGGCGTTCCACACGGATTTCGAGACCTCCAGAAAGACTGGATCTGTAGGGTAGTAATGTGGAAACCAAAAAATTTAGAGGGAAGGGGTGTAATAGTTTAGGGTTGTTTTGGGGAGAGGCATCTTGAGGCGCCTGCGCAGTAGAAGAGACTAGTTGGTTTTGGCGGACTTTGCTGAGTTAGACAGTGTAGAGTGCGTATACACGAGTCTCGATACTACAAATTGTTCCAACAACATGGCCGGAACAACAGTTCGTAAAATATGATTGACTTTGCACACACTCTGACAGCTTTGAAGCAAATGCAATTGAACCTGTGGATCATCAGCCTTACCAAGATTTGACTGGGACTACAAGATTTTGTCAACAGGTTTAGCTGTGAAGGACTTAAAAAAATTGACAGATCAGTGGACTGGTGATCCTAGTAACTCAATACCTTCTGATAAGCATCTGACTTCTGAAGAAAATTCAGGAAAAGTTTGGTCTCCAGAAGGCCAATATAGTTCACATTTGTTTAAGTTGATGCGCAAGTTAAAGAGGGGACCCTTTTCTAGTAAACTTTGTAGAAGAGACAATATTGATTCTCTATTACCAACGAAAGAGCCATCATCTAAGCACCACAGTTGAAAGTGTAAGCCAGACTAAGAACCCAAAGAGCCTATATAGTAATTCCAGAATCACAATAAAACTACAGAGGACTTAAGGGATCTCCCTGTTGAGCACCAGCTGTGGACAGGATCTGTTGGTTTCCAAATCGCAACTCACCAGGTGCGTGGTATGACCACTGAGCCCAAGCAAACTGTGAAAATTCTCTCCGTAAGCGTTCAAGGAACGCTAATCTGGAGCACTCATTAAACGTGTTAGTCATATCTATTTTCAAACAGCAGAAGTCTTCTCTGGCAGAGGTGGCATCAATGAAAGAACGCATGGAGTGGATAGCTGCTTCCAAACCACCCTTAAGGCCAACACCTATTTGGTCGTAAGGCACAAAAACATCTGGAAGACGATCTTTGATGAAAGCACAACATATCCTACTTGCCAGACGACAAAGAACATCTCCTACAGCAATTGGGCGATAATCTCCCGTCTTTTCATGAGAGCAGTGAGTGGTGCACCAGACAACCAAGGTGCAATTCTAGGATCAATCTTTCCAGCCAACAACTTTGACATGAGATGAGTAAGATTGTCAAGACACAACTGAGCATCAGATGTGCAAGCTCCTTTATGGCATCTAAAAGATGTTAAGCACGAAGCTGAGAATAGCCTGGGCTAGTTCCTCTAGAAAAAACCTTTCAAAGCCAATAGAACTGCTTGGGAATCAACAACTAGTGAAGATGGAATGTCATCTGACCATTGAAGCAGAGCATGCTGTGGGTGACGTGACTGACGCTCCTGTAGCACATTTGCATCATCACAAGAAGCCCAACCATGAGAGCCTAATGCTTTCATAGCATCGCCAAACCTGCCCTCACGTGCTAAATTCAGAGAACAACAACCATTAACTTTAGAGATAGAAGCCGACTGACGTGTCAATTGAGACTGATTCTCTTGCCTGGCTTCTTTCCATGATGTGATCAAGTCACCTTGCTGCCACTGACGAAGACAACAAAGCAACAGCTTCTTGATAAAAAAGAGTTTCTTCTTACCTCCTCGAGGAGAGACACGTAAGGTAGCTTTGCAAACATGAAAAGTCGAACAAAACCCAAACACCATGTTGACAAGCATGTTCCAATTCTCCAGAAATAATTTAAGCAAGCAATGGTCTAACTGATCGTGGCACATGGTGAATTGTTTGAACAGGACAAGACAAAGTAGAAGCAGCTTGAACACCTTCTAATGCTAAGTCCAAGTCGGAATTGCAAGAAGAAAAGCAAGAATCATCAGACCCATTAGGAGAAGAAATATGTATGTTGGTGAGCACATCACTGTCAAAATTCTTGTCAGAAGTGGAAGAACAATCTATTGCTGAACTTCCACAAAGCCATGACGACGACTGAGGTTCCTCCATGAAACCACGACATCGAGAATTTCCTGAGCCCAGGGACAGTCTACAGTACTCAAATCTCTTTGAATAGGCAAACCCACAATCATGACAAAGACGTTTATTACAAGACTCAAGAAATGTTATGCTTGGAAAAATGACGACTGATATGATTTAGAATTTATGTGTTGCCACAAAGCTCCCACATCTCTGGATATATATCGTAATGAGTCAGAAAAACACCTTTGCTGCAACCTGCACCTGTTTTTGTTGACTGACCTTGCAATTAGAAGCCATAAATTACCAACATCCAATGACTATGCCATTCCAGCATCAGAATTTAAGAAACTTATTTCGTTCTCTTGTTAAACATTGGCTAAATTTTGTGTCGGCTTAGTTACTCACAACATTCATCTTCATGCACATGTGTTATCTTCAGTAAACAACCACAACGGCATAGTTCAGGCAGCCAGTATATAAAGAGTTTTACCTTCTTTCCTTCAATTAATTCAGAGCAGTATCCAGTTATATTCAGATATCACATTCTTATATAACTAGCAATGGTTGCAGTAACTGTATAAGTACCTATTCTGAATGTCCGTAGGAGTATTCATAAGTGTCTGAGCCAACACTTAATTTTGAGATGCACGACTCTTGGTCTACTCTATTTTCATAACAACAATGTGCACATAGCTGTCTGAATTGCAATTTCCAAGAACAACTATATTCACAAGTTTACTTCTTTTTAAAATCTTCCTATGAAGAATATGCAAGACTTAATTGTAATTATGTTGACATAATTTCTGCCTTTCCAGCTTATTGAAGTCATGTAAGCATGCATTTTTAGAGCGGCAATTTGGAAATCTATAACATCGACTTGCTTATATATAGCTTCCTGTCATATATTAGCTAGCTAGCTAGCACTCAGGTTGAAGTTCTTGGTCAAGCTAGATACTGCAAGAACAAGAAATTTGCAATTTCTTGCCAATTACTTGCAAGATCTTATAAGGACATGGGGCTGCCATTCGAAACTTTGAGGAAATGTTCTATACTTTTAGTAGAATTTTGCTGTTGTTGTAAAGAGACGACATTATAACACTAGAAAAGCAGATGACAGCAAAATGGAGTCAAACCAGTACAGCTACTCGATTTCTATTCACGTTGACTTGGCCGATCGTACATTCCCTATAATTTCAATACGTGATGTTCTGGAGAGACAATCTTGGTATCATTCGAAACCGCTGGACCTCTCATTTCTAAAAGTGGAAACAGTTGACATCAATCTAGCAAGGGGGAGCTAGCGATAAGAGGTGCGCATAGCAAAGTTTCCTGCTACCGTTAATGATCTTTTAAAATGTGATCTAATTAAACGTTACTGACATTGTCAGTGATAGTCTCTGTACTCTGAATGTTTACAATGATGTACCTGGCACCATTTAGGCCAATACAATTAACAATAAAGATCTAAAGAGCACTCCTGGAGCCTGACCTTTCTCATTATCTACTTGGGTCGGTCAGGTCAACGCGAATGGAGAGTAGAGCATAAAATCCAATTAAAACTTTTCAAGAAATTGGCAAAAATTGGCAAGAAATTGGCAATTTCCCTTTAGAAAATTTTGCAAGATCTTGGCTAAGAACTTAGCCCTAGCATACAAATGTGGTAGCCTGTATGGCTGAGCTGTGATTTCATTATAAATGAATCTTAATGTTGTTGTTAATAACATGATAATATTTCCATTTTAATAATGACTGCTGCTTAATTAAAGATAGGGCACAACAAGTATTGCACACATTATGAAATTAAGTACGCAAAATTTGTACAAATCCACACAGTGACACTCATTTTCTAGGCCAAGCACAAACAACAACCAGTGGAATAGCAACTTGCAAAAAGTGAGCAATGTATATGAATCAGAGGGGAGAATAAGGCAAACTTTTGGTCGGATAGTGTTCTAGCAAAATATGTTGACCTGACATTATAAATCTTGAGTATTCATTCTTACAAAGTTAAAAACTATTTGAAAGCTCTGGTTGCAGTTTGTGCAAGACTAAAATTTAGAATTAAATTTAACTAAATTTTAGTTATGCAGGCCTGTAAAGTAATGACATGAACTGATCAAGAGATGAGCAAGCTAATCAAGAGTATGGTAGTTGTTTAACAACAACTTGTTCAATCTATTTTGTCTTAAATAACATGATAACTATTCATGTATTTAACACTTGTCTATTCTAACACATAACAGGTGTCTTTTTTTTACAGAATTGTCATTTTGCTATCACTATATAATGCAAATCCAGAAATTTTCATATATACTTATAAATTCTAATACTTCTGCCCATGAAGTAGTTGGTACATATTTTATTTTTATATGAGATATCGGTACTATACTCTAGCTTCTATCTATAAATATTAGTATTCATGTTATTTAGTACAATCAGGTATCTGTATGAAAATAACTAAAATTTCATGAGTACAAAAATTTCTGGATTTACAGTAATTAGATCTTGCCTGCTGCTTCCCGTCAGTTGTCTGGACTTCTAGGTCATTCATTGATCCCCTACCATTTATCCAATAACTATTACACCTTGACCAGTTGTGTACATATGTCCGATCAAAGCAAAAGTGTGGTCGGTCATAAACACCAGGTGGTCGGTCATAAACACCAGGTGGTCGGTCATAAACACCAGGTGGTCGGTCAATGACCGATGACTGAACAATCTATTCTACTCTGATGAATGCAGTGGCTTACCAGTGATAACTTGGACTTCAGTCACTACCAAGGGATGTAACAGTACTTTGCTGAAATGCCTGCAATGGTAATGTCATTCATTGCCAACCCTTATAGAAGTAACGGTTATTATATCTGCCAAAATAGCCTTCACGAACCTACAAAGGTTACGGGTATCAACTAGTCTTAACGAAAGGCCACTGCAATGTTTGGTACAGACTTTCAGTAAGAGGCTACCTAAACTAAATACAGTGTTGAATCATCATATAGCAATGTGGCAATTCAGTAGTGCTAGCTGTTGTGTAATGACATCTAATGACACATACACAAACAACCATAATTCAGCAGTGCTAGTTGTTGTGCAGTGACACTCTAATGACACAAACCACCATACATACAAACCCAGTAGAGCTCCTGACTCACGAAATTCTCCAGAGCCATTACGCCTATTATAGCTCTAATTACTAAATTGTGTTTTAGTTACTGATTAGTAACTAAAATAATCAAACAAAAATTTGTCATCTGCATTTGGTACATACAGTAATCTTACACAAAGTATTCATGAAATGTCACAATGCTAATTAAATTAAAGTTGTTGTCAATGAGTTCCAAATTACCATATACACGTACTTACCCTGACAATGAGATCCATTTCCCTGAAAGCCATTTTTACAGCGACAAAAATATGATCCAACAGCATTAATGCATTCTGCAGTTTTGCCACAGTGGTGCCCTTGTTCAAGACATTCATTGATGTCTGCAGCAAATACAATGTCAGACAAGAAACAACCACTTGATTAACATATATGCTGACCACTACAATGAGTTCCATTGCTTTTGTATCCCTGCATATTGTCAAACAAATTATAAAATAGTTTCTGACAAACAGTGAGAAGCAATCCAACCTCTTGGCAAGCACAAAAGTAAGAACCTATTGTATTGAGACAAACAGCACTTCCACCACAATTGTGAGCTTTTTCTTCACATTCATTTATATCTGCAGATAAGAAACAAAACATGTAAATTTAAAGGAACAAATCCCCATTTTGTAAGAAGAGCATGTGCAGTCATTCCAAGAACTGGAAGCAAATCTTTCCCCAACTCTTGTTGCATTGTCAATGGTTGCTGGGATTCATTTATTGTGAATGCTCTCTTGATCCCAATTGCTATCAATGATGTGAACGTACATTACATGCAGGTTCTCCTTTACATTACTGTGAAGTCCCTAATTTGCCTATTCCGTTATGTATACCATAAAAATGACAGAACAACTTCAAATGTTGTGTCATCAAATATATCAAAGATCTTGAAATTCTGCAGCACTGTGCCACAAATAGATATATAAAATTGTCCAGTTTCCAGTTGTTCAAACAGTGTGCTGGGTAACATGTTTTGGTAGTAACCATATATTGAATATTTACAGCATGTTACAATTTCATTTGAAAAAATTGACTCTCCAATGCTACATCCACATTGTTTGACGTTCCTGGGGCTATATAAATTCTAGCCACCAATCTGTTAAAGTGCAAGGCTTCAGAGCTTCTTCATTGCAGGGTAGACCATTTGGGTGTCAGTATCGTAAAACTCATGGAACAATACTTTGTGGCAGCAAAATATACTTTATTGCTTGAATAGTTTTAACAACCACAAACACTACAAGTGGTTGACATCAAAGGACTCAAAAGAGCGCACCACACAGACTCAGAAGATTGCCAGGTACATGAGCAAGGACGCATTTATACATAAATACATACATACATACATACACACACACATACATACATACATACATACGTGTGTGTGTGTGTGTGTGTGTGTGTGTGTGTGTGTGTGTGTGTGTGTGTGTGTGTGTGTGTGTGTGTGTGTGTGTGCATGCACATGCGTGTGTGCATGCGTGCATGCGTGCGTGTGTGTGTGTGTGTGTGTGTGTGTGTGTGTGTGTGTGTGAGAGAGAGAGAGTGTGTATGTGTGTGTGTTAGAGAGTCATCTTATGGAAGGATTACACCCAGGACCTTGCAGAATTGCAGGTTCAAGTCACAGCAATGGCGAGCTATGGCATAATTTCCTTGGCCAAGAAACTCACACACAATTGCCTCTCTCGACTCAGGAGTATAAATTAGTACTTGGTCTTTGACTGGAGTGGCAAATGCCCCCAACTGCGACAAAGTCCATCAGCCATTGTGAGACTTCGGGTGCCCACACCACAGTTGGCGTCGCAGTCGGTGCTCCTGTGAGTACCTGGCCAAGCTCCAGGAAATTGCTTAGCACGGCCCATAGCTCCTGCGTAGTACACAGAAACCCAGCTCGGAAGGGGCATAACCGTAACGAACAGCAAATCCTTATCCATTTGCCATTTTGTGTGTGTGTGTGTGTGTGTGTGTGTGTGTGTGTGTGTGTGCGTGCGTGCGCATGCACGTGTGTGTGTGTGTGTGTGCGTGCGCATGCACGTGTGTGTGTGTGTGTGTGTGTGTGTGTGTGTGTGTGCGCGCGTGTGCATGTGTGCGTGCATGTGTGCGTGTGTGTGTTTGTGTGTGTGTGTGTGTGTGTGTGCATGCGCATGCGTGCATGCATGCATACGTGTGTGTGTGTGTGTGTGTGTGTGTGTGTGTGTGTGTGTGTGTGTGTGTGTGTGTGTGTGTGTGTGTGTGTGTGTGTGTGTGTGTGTGTGTGTGTGTGTGTGTGTTAGAAAACATAATTACTGTATTTCTGCGCATTAGCTGCATGCTGGTATAAGCAGGGATTACCAGAAAGTTGCTCGTCGGACTCTGGTAACGATGCTGGCATGCCAGTATAGCACGACGGAGTGCCGGTAATGACTAGGAAGCAACTACACATGATTCTACTGCACATGCACCATAAATTCGTTTCGATGGCAGACCTACTAGAGAATGCAGCTTCTCCCAAAGTCCAGCTAGAAGAGAGAGAAAGAAGTTAAACAGCTAGAAGATATCGAGAATGGAGCTTTGCAGTGTGGCAAAAAGTCATACACAATCGATTAGCGTTAAGCAAGTACGACGAGCTCGGTGGAAACAAAACAAAAAGTAGCCAGGAAATGTGGAGTGTCTCAAATGTGATGATATGCCTTCTAGCAGATGAACAGTTTGAACAAGCAGAAGAACACACAGGGCTGACACATGAGGAAAAAGAAGAAAATGGAGAAGAAGGGAAGGATGAAGACAGAGAAAATTAAAGATTATAGGGTTAATTATATATACTACATTGGAGAAACGTCTATGTCTTCGTGTTTATTTATGTCAGTTCAATCAATATCTAAAAATGGATGCAGCATATCCAGTCTATACGAAGGTTGGTCAAATCACCTCTTTTCCGGCATGTCAGTATACCCGGGGTATACCGGCACCCTGGTAATTCTTGCCTCAACCCGGCATGCAGCTAAATGTGCGAAAATACGATAATACCTTCACAACGTCCTTGTGATTTACTGAATCGCAGTCCAGGAATGCAGACACACTCAAATGATCCCATTGTGTTTTTGCAAACAGAATGCACAGGACAGCCATGATTTCCAGCTTTGCACTCATTAATATCTATCAAAACAGTAATGTAAACATACTTTGTCACTGTATGATTATACATACACATGTAGTATATCAATGTACATACAATAGCAAATTTATTAAAATTAACAAAATTTAAGTATCATACAAGTTCAAAATTATTATTTACTAATGCATACCTTCACATTTTGTGGCCTTGTCCGTATGTTTGTAGCCATTCTTGCAAACACACTCAACTTCTTCACCCACAATAAAGCACTGTGTGGTTTCAACATCACAGTTGTGAACAAAACCAACACACTTCTTCAACTCTAAAAAATTCTTGAATAAGTAAGGCAATCAAGTTTAGCTAATCAATCTCAAACAGACCAAAAATTTCCTTTTTGATAATATAAATATTAGTTTACATGCCATTTGCTTATAAAGTCAGTTCCAGAATTAAAGTCAGTTGCAGCTTTGGGGAGTGGCTTAGAATACCTAACACCCTAAAATGTACCAGATGCCCTATTGTTGTAGCAATCACTTATGGTGTCTCATTACCACTGTTGGAATACCTTGCCAGTAAACTACACAAAACAAAGCCGACAGTGCTGTAGAAAGTGATAGAGAGTGATGGCTGTACTTAGCCTGCAGATTATATTCTCAAGCTGTTTCTAGTTACAATTTAGGACAGCGTACCAATCTAATTACAGTAGATATGCAATTAGAACCATACATAATTGACAAGACTCCACCTTCTATCTCATTATTTTACCAGAAGCATCACATATCTCTGCTTATCTCCACTATAATGCATCCTACAAACAGAGGCGTAATTGAATAAAGCAGACAGAGCTTTCCAACGATACCTGTATGACTTCACTCTGTTCTAAGGTTATGCATAAGCAGCCCACTTTTGCACAATTGACTTCAATTCTGGAATGGACTTTAGTTAACAGACTACACAATAAGCCTAATTAAAGTTGCATACATGGGTCATAAAAATAAATCTAAAGCAATTACATATATATATATATATATATATATATATATATATATATATATATATATATATATATATATATATATATATATATATTAGACAATCTCTGTATAAAATCAGTTGTCATTGTACTGACACAATCTACAAAAATGACTTATGCAAATAGTCTACGGATTGACTAATATTAGTATTGTTATAAAATGTCAGTCTTCTGGCAATTATCTTGAGGCTGTGAGCTGACTAGTTTACTTGTCCATTCCCAGATCACATCTGAGTGCGTCAGTTGCCTCAAAGGCTCACACATGTCTGAGAGATTGAATAGATACCTAGACAAGTAGTTCACCATTCCCAATAGCCGTTTCATGGCCTCGACATTTTGAGGCAGATTCATGCCTACTATTGCGTCAACTTTGGTTGGATCTGGTTTGAGTCCCTCCAATGACAGGATGTGGCCCATATACTTCACTTCTGTTTCCCTTAGTCTGAATTTCTCTTTATATTGATTTTTACTCCTCGCATTCGACATCTCTCCAACAATGCAGTCAAGTTGTCTTCATGATCTCTTATAGCTTCCTCCTTGCTACAGCCCTCACTTACTACGAGTATGTTGTCAGCAATGACAAATACTCTTTCCAGCCCTTTCGCGGGGGAATGCCAAATGGCATACGTAACCACCTATACCGACCAAGAGGCGTTCCAAAAGTCGTCAAATAGCTTGACTCTTCATCCAATACAAGATGCAAAAGCTATTTTAACATTGCAGACGCTAAACACTTTGGCTTTTGATAGCTGCGGCAAAAGTTCATATACCGTCGCTGTTGGATAATGTGACCTCCTCAATGCTTGATTTAGCTTTTTGAATCCATACAAATTCTCAACCTACCATTTGTTTTCTTCACTATCACCAAGGGTGATATCCATTCTGTAGGTTCATCTACTTCTTGATCACTCCAGTCTTTTCCATGTAGGCTAACTCCTTCATCAATGTCTCCTGTATTGCCAACAGGACCCGTCTTACTGGCTCTGGCACAGGCTTGATAGACGTATCAACCTCCAGATGCAACTGGCCTGGTAGAGCTTCCAGATCTCCATCGAACACCTCCTTGTACTGATGCATAATCTGTCCTAGTGTAAGGGAAGACTGCGATTCTCTGACGGTTTTGTGACTCTCTGTTTGCATCACTTGAAGTATGTTGTCATACCTCACAGTTATTAGTGACAATTGTTGTATACTCCTCGCTCTAAGCAGGGAGGTCATAGTTTTATCCACCACCACAAAATCTCCATGATATTTTTCCATTCTTTGGATTTGTCACCTTGACATGACATTTACCTACGGGTTGCATTACTGAAGCATCGAAGAGTGTCAACTTTTCAGTTGTAGGCACTATCTTGACTCTTGGTGGAAGATCTGAGCAGCTAAGCACAATGCAAGTCGCGCCCGTATCCAATTAAATGTCACTTGTTTTCCTTAAACAATCAGTTTTGCATAGATTTTTTCAACCACCCTCCTGATGCAATGACTACACTTTCAGGTCAAACATCAACAGTCATTAACACTTCTTCTTCCACATTTGTCAATACTGCGTGAACTTTACCTCCTGTTCGACTTCTACACACACTAGCCACATGATTCATCTTACCGCACAACTGTCATCCTTGACCAAAGGCTGTAAACTTGTCTCATCCTCGTAAATGTCTCTTGCCACGATAGTTACAATTGACTTGCCTTTGTTCTTGCTTCTCGACATAGCCTTTGAAGTGGGTGTTTTGTTCGCGCTTTCTCGCTACTTGTATCATAGACGTATCAGTCCCTGCTATTGATCTGACCTGCTTTGTTGCTACTTCAGCCATTTGACACATATCAATGCACATGGCTAGTGTAAGATTCTGCTTCTGTAACAACGTTTTCAAACCATTATCTTCCTTGATTCCACAGATAAGTCTATCTCTCAACAGCTCATCAGCCATCACATCATACTCACATGTTCTAATCATTCCTTTCAGGGTCGTTAGATAGTCGTTAAACGACTCTCCTAGCTGTTGGTCATGTTTTTTAAACAAAAACCGTTCATACGTGGTATTCACCAATCCCATGATGTGGTCTTCCAATACTTTCAGAATTGTGTCTATGTCTTTCCTATCTTGCTCTGGCCCAAACCGGATCGCGTCATACAAATTTAGTGCCTCGCTACCAACGTACGTGACAAAGGTTGCAAACCGGTAATCTCTGTGCTGTGTCTTCAATCCAGATACCACTTCGTAAGACTCCCATATTTGCTTCCATCTCCGCCACTTGTCCTTTGGGTCTCCCTCCTTCAATCTGAGGGGAGTCGGTACCGAAACAATGCTCTGCAGCATGAACGTTGGACTTGCAACTTGGATTCCGGAGTGTCCAACTTCATTTCCTTCCTTTTCATCACCATATTCTGCTCTTTGCTGTGATCTTGGATCCGATAACCTTCAAAGTGGCAAGACTAGAAGGCATCCAGAAACCAAAAGACTCCACAATTATTGGATAGAAGTGCCTCCTGCCGCATTGACTTCACTGTCGTGTCGATGGTCTTTCTCTTCTTCACCAGCCATTGCGACGGCTCCAGCAGAAATGGCGGATTTAGCAACGTATGGCAGATTTAGCAACGTATGGCAGATTTAGCAATGTTTGTCGACTGCATGGTGTTTCTTATCGAAATGTCAAAATAACCTCGTCATCCATCAGCAAAATCTGGATGAAAGATATCTCCAGGGCGGCTATTGATGTCTGGATCACACCGTTACTCAAGCTGAGCGCCTTCGTTATCCACCAGTAATGCGTGATATATGATTTCCCTCAATGCATCGTGGCGTTTAGAACGTAAAGAACACTGACCACTCCAAGAAGATGGTTGCCAAAGGAATCAATTGCATGCTCACAGGACCAACGTATTGATTGCAAAGGAGAAAGAATTGGAATTCCAAGCCATAGCTTCAGAGCAACTGTAACTTCATGTGGAGCCATGGATAGGCCATGTTTGGAATGGCCCATAACCATGCTGCAGCATGAACTGCCGACTCTGTGTTGAGACGTGCCTTGTTTCGAAGACTGTTTGTGTCTTTAAGGGTGGAGAGCAATGCAGTTGCCTCTGTAATACACGTTGAGACTCACCAGACGAGTTATTAAGATGACCGTCCGCGCCATAACTAGCCAGAACCTGTCTATAGCAGACAAGGTTTTTTTCTTCACCTGGGATGGATATTGGGCATACTAGGTGATTCGACAGACATTGGTGACGCTGGAACTAACACATGTGTAGGCAACTTCTTCTGGACTAGAAGGCGTGTTGAAAGCTCCAGAGAAGCTTGACAGCTACAAAGAAAAGCCGCAGCCAAAAAAAGTTGTAGCTGCCTGTCTCAACCCCAGGCCTCCCAAGAGCATTGGTAGAGTAGCTTGCTGCCAAGAGGCATCAGGCAGAGCAGTCTTAGTTATAACTTTTAGAGAACGTCATGTCCCGGTGTCAAGTGTGTCCAGTGGTGATCAGTTGTGCCCGGAGGAACTGTTCTGAGAAGATTGTTAATCTTGCAGAGGCTGAGGGAACTACGAAGTAGATGAAGCTTGACTTGAGGGTTGCTCCATTCTGGCAGAAGGCTTTGATTTCAAGCACACTGTCCACCCTTTTGCCTACAACAGCCCTGTAAATATTATCTGCTCCACAGATGGGTGACCCAAGCAGCTCCACTCCTGTATCTTCAATGCAGATGCAGCGGATTTGTGACGGAAACTTGGGAAATGATTGATCACCTGACAGCCAACAAACTTCGTACTTCTTCAGGTTGAGATTTAAGCCAGAAGACAGTCGGTTGTTAATCAATGAATTCAAAAATGAGGAAACAGTGTCTCTGGTCCCAACAAAGGTACCGTCATCAAGATACCACATGAAGGGCAAGTCCATTGATTGGACTAATTGTATCCAATAATTAAACTACTACAAGCACGAAAAGAAGACGACCCAAAGGATTACCTTGCTGCACTCCAGCTGTTGACAAATCCGATGTTGACCAAATCTTAATTCTCCTATAGTTGTGTAACACCCCTGCACATAGGGAAATAAGTCAGGCAAGTTTTCCTTGACACGCTCCGAAAACGATGAACGATCGCATTCATTAAATGCATTTTGCATGTCTACTTTGAAACAGCATAGATGATCTTTGTGACCTTCCTCCTTGAAGACAGTACGCAATGTATGAAGCTTCCAATCCTCCCTTGGGTCCAACACCCACTTGACTATATGGCAGCACAATAAATCTGGAAGATGAGATTTTGCAGCCGCACAACAATAAATGACATTAATCTAGTAAGCTGATCCAAACAAGTCTGCGTAACTGGAACAGCAGAACCTGCAACTGCCTCAAGTAAAATGCTGAGCTTGAAGTTGAGAGCCTCCTGGACTTGTGCCTCTGAGAAATGCCCTGAGGGCAGTAAGAACAGCAATGGAATCAATTGCCAGAAGAACCAGTAAATCTTCAGAAAAAGCTGGTAGATAATGCTGCGGATGACGTTGAAGGTCCTGAAGCGCATCAGGATCAGAATGAGGTGCACAACCTTGAGAACTCAAACAACGCATGCCATCTCCATATCAACCTTCTTCTGCAAGCTTGATAGCTCTGCGCATATTGCTTCTTCTTATGGAGTTGCCATCACAAGTAGTTTCATGGGGCATTGCATCCTTTCAAGATTCCTCCCACAATTCAACCAGATGCCACTGGCGCAGGTGACTGAACAACAACAACTTGACAACATGTCTCTTCTTCCTCCCCCTACGTGGAGAAGCTCTGAGAACACTTTTTGCAAACATAAACAGCCTCACAAAACCCTAAAGACCATTCGTATAAGCATGACGTACTTCCACACTCAATACTTTAGAGAGAAGTGGTCACACAGACCTGGGAATGTGAGAAACAGTAAACACTAGCAGGGTTGAAATTTCATTCATGACAGCATTGGAAACATCAAGATATTTTCCATTCGGCGAGAAAAGCAAAGCTGCTGCCTTGATACCAATCAGAACAGTATCGTTTGTTTCAGTAGCAGAAAAGAAACTATTGCCACACTCTTGATCAAGTTGCTCTGCTATAGGAATAATAGAAGAGGTAGGAAAATCACTCTCACCAACGCATTCAAGACTCTGGTCAGTAGCAAAATGAGATTAACAGTACATGAGGCTGAGTCCTACCACAATTTCCACTAACACAGCCATGGAGAGATAACGGAATCATCCATTCTCCCACAACAATGAGAATGACCACCACCCAGCAACCTATGACAACTACCCAATCAATGTGCATAGATAAACCCACAAGCCGAGCAAAACGCAACGATCATGATCCTCCAGAAAACTTACATTTGGAAAAGACCGACGACAGACATGTTCTGAGTTGATATGCTGAAAAAGCAATGTCTCATTTCGATGAAGGGATTGGCACAGCAGACAACAGGCACAAACCAAAGTATCAGCTGAATTACCAGCCACAGCTACATTATCTATGACATCACAATAGAATGATGGCACCTCAGTTAAACAATAGAAACTATTTGAGATTGAAGATAAACAAAAGAAACGACAGATCACGGAACGTAGGTAGTACTTGATGACAATGATAAAAAGCAACAATGTTGACGTCAGAGACAGTCAGTAAAGATAAAATGGAATAGAGATAAAATATGGTCAAACGTCCAGATCAAATTCATACTTGAAACCATTGGTTCAAATGATGCAAAAACAGCAACAAGAATGCCACACAAGCCGATTTACAAGTTGAATGAAGCCAAAGTAAAACAATTGCAAACAAATCTATCTTGAAAAACTGATGAAAGCTGGAACTCATCTACCAGTGAGCATCACCATATATATCCATATGTATGTATGTGTATATATATATATATATATATATATATATATATATATATATATATATATGTATTTATTTATACTCTACATCCAAAATACAAGCTACTGTACTGTCCGTGTACAAGACAAAAAGAAGAAACTAAAAAGAGCACTATATAGCAGAGAAGAGTTATAGAATGGTACAGCAGATAAACAAAGAGGCCTGAAGAGCGCTGAAATAGGATTGAAGTGCCGCATGCTCCAGAATCCAGTCTGAGTTCATCTGCTATAAACGGCATGAGGATGAAGAAGTCTAGACCAGAGAACAAACAGCAAGTGAATGAAGAAGAGGAAGAAGGCCTGAAGAGCGCGGGAAGAAAAGTAATTGTGCGACAAACTTCAGGATCTTGCCCAACTGCACCACTTGCCACAAAGACAAAAAGGAGTCTCCACATCAAAAGAACATAAGAAAGGTTGAACATGAACAATGCAGAAGATGAAAAATTGAAGAGCACTGAAGAAGGGGTGAAAGTGTGGCAACATCCAATATTCCATACGACTGCAATGATCATAGGTAAAAAGAAAAGAATCCAAGAAAGAGAAATCGTAAAAAGCAAACCAGATGAGCAAAGAATCCTGAAGAGCGCTGGGTACGTGTTGAAGATGTGGCAAGCTTCAGGAACAAGATCAACTGTCCCGCTTGATGACAAATGAGGAAGCAAGAAATAAGTAGAGTTGTAACAAACAGTCAAAGCCATTGAAACAATACAAGTGTAAACCAGAACATGCAGAGCGCTGAAAGTAGGGTGATGATGCAGCAAACTCCATGTTCCCGTTGACCTGTATACTCCAACAGACAAACAAAATACGAACAATACAACTACGACGAATTGACAGTTGCCCACCCAACAATAAAGCCAATGAAAAAAGCGTTCATTCCTCAAATGGGGTCCCATCACCAGAAGAAGGACTGACGCAGACAGCCAGAGTGGCAAAAGCCACAATGGCACAGTCTGAAAAGATGACGACCTCTTCTTCTCTTGTTCCTTCAGCAATTGACGGCTACAACAATTCTCGCGGCAATGTCAGCCATACATCTGGGATATATATATATATATATATATATATATATATATATATATATATATATATATATATATGCCTTACTCCTTACAACAAGGCAGAAACAGACATAACAGGCAAATCCCAAAAACAGTCATTGGAATCTTAAAGTAGTCTACTTTCTATCAGTCTAGCATTAAACTTCCACAAGCTAACTGACAGCTGCTACATAAGGTCATTGTAGGCGTATGAAAATGAAGTGTTGTTTAAAGTAATTGTTTTGGTAGCAATGGTTCTCAAAGTTTCCAGGATGGGAGGAGTCCAAGCTCTAAATTATTCCACTACCAGAAGATAGAAGAGTGCACCAGAAGAGGACACTAAGTCATCATATCAGGTGCCCTTCTCAATCTCCCTGGCCAGACTGACGGCACCTGCAACTGTCGCTGAACTTGACACAAATTTAGGTTGGAACGAATTATGTACGGTTATATCAAAGTAAGCAGGATGACCAGTCAAAAAATTGAGGTGGAAGACGTCTCCAGGATGATCACAGGCGTCTACAAGAATCTCTGCTCCTTTGAAGTGCCTTTGTGATCTATCAACAAAGCATTGACGGTACTGTCTCTGAGAGCATCGTGACATTTTGACCGTAAATTAGTCTGATGCCAGTGAAGGAGATGGTCACCAAAACAGTCAATTAACTGACCACACTTGCATCTTACAGCAGAAGGATGTACTGGAAAAAGAGTTATGCCCAATCATAACCAAACAGCAATACAGAACTCATGCCTGGTCATGGAAAGGCCAACGTTTGGGTTAAGAACGGCTCTTAGCCACGCTCCAGCATGTGGTTCTGAAATTGTGTTAAGTCTAGCTTGGTCTCTCAGAGTGCAAGACAGTTTGAGGGCTTCATAGTTACTACTATCAACTTGAGACTGAAGTGTGTGTCGTGATGGTGAATCAACATTACAATTGGACTCGAATCTTCCAAAATTCTGGAGAAATTCTTCTTTAGCACTAGATTTGCCATCAAATAGAAAACCTGACTTCTCAAATTGTTGCCAAGTGAAGCAAGTGATTGACCAAGTCTCTACTACGATTGCAGCTGCTAATACAAGCAATATACTAGCTGATCCATAAGCCTCTTGTAGACCCAGACCTCCACGTTTGATGGGTAGTGTTGCTTGAAGTCAAGCTTCATCTGAAAGAGACGAATGAGTTATGACCTTAAGAGAGTGTTGCAGGCCTTTGTCAACAAACAGCAGTAGTTGTTGAGTTGCCTTTCCGGGAGCAACCGTACAAAGGTGATTAATTTTAGCTAGAGCCAAGCAGGGGCATAGCATGACCTCTAGAAATGGGGGTATAAACTTACAATGCTAAGAAACACGCCCACTTTTGTAAACACGCCCATTTTATTGGCTCCTAATTGACTGATACGGAAGAATCAGTGGCAGATCCAGACTGGAAAAAGGGTGGTGTATATGCTATATACAGCTTTGGTCCTCACAAGTATTTACAGTCTACAATTTTTATGACCATGCCTACAAATGATGGGCTATAGCCCATGCTATGCTACGCCCCTGAGCCAAGCAGCTTCGAAGTAGACGTAATTTTGATCTGCAAGTTGTTGATATCTACGACACACTTCTGAGCTTCCAAAACTTTGCCTATTCGACGTTGGAAAGCCTAATCATAAAATTCATCAGAGCCAAAGGTTGGAGTAACTCAACACCACCATCTCTGGGCACAACACGTTGGACTTCTGGAGACAGCTCAGGAAAAGACTGGTTACCAGTGGGCCAAAAGACCTCACCTTTGCTTAGGTTCAAGTGTAAACCATATTTTGGACCACTTGACTGCAAGGCACTGAGTAGCAACAATATGGATTCTCGTATTCCTATTGGCATCATCTAGCTAGCAGATCTGCAAGAGTAGATAGATTCGAAACTTCGTTGGGAATGTCATCCAGCAAATGCAAAACCACCAAAGAGAACAACAATGGTCCCAGAGAATCACCTTACTGAACCCCAGCCTTTGAAAGAATACGATGGCTGCCAGGCCGAAGTTCACCTGCACACTGATATGTCTAGTAAGTTCAAGAAAATAATCAAACGTCATGACTCACTATGTGAATCTATTCTGTTCACTGGTTACTCTTAGACAATTCTGGTGCAGAGAACAGAGATGTGCAACAGATTCCATGGATAGACCGAGTGACATCTACCATCCAGACTTTTTCATTGGGAAAACCTGCTCATTTTGACATCTCAGTGCAAACTCGTTCACACCATTTCACAATATTCATGCTGATGAGAAAGCAGATGCTGTGGCAGATCCGAAAAAGATGAACGTCATAATCTAAAGGTGTCAGTATATGGATGTTTGGCTTGTTTTACCATTTGGCGGTTAAATCGTATGCTCATAACCTGGAAGTGTTAAAGACCATAGCCAAGAAATCTACCTTGTCAACAAGCATAACAATGAACAACGCATATAGCAACCTCCATACAGCTATCAGTTAATGTATACAGTATTTAGATTATTTAATATACAAACTAGCATAATCCCATAGATCTGTACCTACACTAGCGACTAAAATATTTAAAACCATCTTTGCTTGTACTTCCAAAGACATACAAACAACTGCTCATGTAATTTAGTTAGTGCTTTACTAATGGTAAGGCTGTTCGTAAGAGTAGTCTTTCTTGCAGTGTCTTTGATAACCTGAAGACTGAAAGGTGACTAAAAACCAAAAATTTGCAACACCAGTGGATAAAAAGGGCAACTGAAAGATTCAACGCTGTCTTCATGGCGTTCATCTTTTTGGCTTTGCCTGCAGCTGCCGTGGCTTCTGGATAGATAGCTGAGCTGACAAGGTAGGATTCTGAAAAGAATTCCGCACAGTGGTGTCAAAATTGTCTGCATGACCCTGGGAGAAATCTGGGTGGAATACATCTCCATGGCGAGAGGAACTGTCCTTACTACAGCTTTGTTCTCTTCTAGTCCGAGTTGTTTGCTAGAAGAGTGTGATACACAATGTTGCATAAATCATCATGCTGTTAGTTTTTCAGTGAAATACTGTGGCAACCCAGAATATGATCTCCATAAATGTCCAAAATAGAACCACAGTAGCATCTGGTAACAGGAGATGGTGAAAGGAAACAGAGCCAGATATGGAGACAGAGAACGAATTCTTGTAAAGACATAGTCAGACCAAAAACAGGGTAGGCTATTGCCTGCAGCCATAAACTCGCAAGTGAAACAGAGATTGTATTAAGATGAGCTCTATCTCTTAGACTAATGGAATTCTTAATACGAGAAAATAAAGAGGAATCAAGAGTCACTTGCAACTGGAGTTTGAAGAAGGCAGAAATTTAAGTTGGCATTACCCGGCAAAAGAGAGATCTGGTGTTCCCAAGCTTGTAGTTCACCAGGAAGTAACAGACCTGTGATGTTGGACTGATCTGGTGTTGTGTTACTAGTTGAAAATGATATAAGTGAAGAGACAGCCTGTAGGAGTTGATGACATAAATTCCGAGCAGCATTGCAGCTGCTCACAAAATCCTACTAACCTCTCTTAAGCCAAGGCCACCAAGCAAATAGGTAATATGGCTTGAGCCCAAGCCAAATCTGACTAAGATGATTACGAGATTCTATCCAGAGAATTCCGCAAACCATTGTCGAATCTGTTCATTTGAGAAAGTTCTATTAAACAAACAGTCGTCAAAGGTGGTCGACTTTATAAAATAAAGACTCAGGCAGCTTCAATGTAATAAAGTTGCACTTGGCGATCTTTCAAATTTCGAGATTGTTCTGGCACTATAAAATCTTGTCAATTTGTTTAGGACCAGCAGCATTAAAGAAAAAATCAGAGCCAAACATAGGTAAACCCAGAAAGTCAGCACCACCTGTAAGATTCTCCACTTGCTGAAACCTCCTTAGGGAATTTGGGGAAAACTTGTCCGAAGGCCAGAAAGCTTCGCATTTCTGCATATTAAGATGTAACTGTGAGAAGGGCCAACCAATGACAACTGGTTGATAAGTGATGCCAGAGCTGACCCTTCACCAACAAAGATGCCATCATCTAAATACATACATACATAAATATAGATATATATTTGTACAAATTCGTTTATGATCAGAGTTGTGGGTGTGGCAGTCTCAATTCATTTATTTTGTTTATCATTTTTATCTGTTGCCTGTGACAGTTTTCAAACATGGTGGACCATTGCTTTTATTGAAATTTGGTGTCTTCTCAGGCAATGCTGAAAACAAGAAAGCATTCTGAGCAACTTCAAGGATGCCAACATAATTCACGCACAAACAAACAGAAGATAAAAGCTAATTACAATAATTATAGAGGTATATCTTTGCTATCATGATCAGTGGCTGGCAAGACTATATTTCTAGATTGACTTACCACTCACTTATCTGAAAATATTTTGTCTGAGTTTCAATGTGGTTTCCATCTATCAACATGATTTTTAAGCACGTCAAATACAAGAGAAATGCAGAGAACAACATATAAACTTGTTTCTTGTTTTTATTAACCTTGTTAATTAAGGCATTTGACTCCGTGATTGCTCTGGTTTATAGAAAATCTTAACTAAACTTGGATGTCCAACAAAGACTGTCAAGCTCATTGAGGCATTTCAGAATGGAATGGAAGCTCGAGTTGTAATGGCACAACATCTTCCAGGGTTTTCAGTAATTAAGTAATGACACCAAGCAAGGATGTGTTCTCACACCAACTTTATTCAGCATTTTGTTTTCCTGCATGCTAAATAATGCATTCAAAAATCTACAATCACGCATCCAACTTCATTTTAGAACTTAGCAGTAATGTCTTCAATTTACATCATTTGCAAGCCAAATCATTGGTCTCTGAAACATTTACTTGTGAGTTGCTGTTTGCTGACAATTGTGCAGTCTGCACGAGAGAGGGAGGGAGGGAGGTGCCCATCCTGATCTTGGACAACAGGAGGTTGTGCTTTCTCCACCCAATAACTGAACTGCACCCTGGGAATTTATGTCAATTTACCTTAATTAATTTTTCTGGGCAAAGAACGGGCTAATCAGCTAGTATCTAGATATATAAAGGAAAGTGCTCCATGGGCGCAGCCATTTTGAATGTTTGCTACCTCTGTGCTAGTAGGGAGAACAAAGCACCACAACTACTGCTTTTTGTATTTGAGATCTTTCTCAAGTTCACAAGCTGCTGCAAGTAAACCAGCAGAATTTGCACGTTCTTACAACAGCCAAGAAGATGATCACCAAACTTGTCAATCAATTGACCACACGGGCAACGCGTGAAGTTCGAATAAGACTAAAAAAAAAGAGGAATACCCAGCTGTTGCGTAGAGCAATAGTGACTTCATGCCCGGACATAGCAAGCCCGAGATTTGGGTTGGGAATGGCTGCAAGCCATATGCCCCTGCTTGTAGTTCAGATATTGCATTTAGTCTAGCTTGGTCACAAATAGTTAAGGACTGTTTCAATTAATTGACACAAAAAATTATGCAGATAGACAAAAACAGTATTACAGTAACAAGAGCAAACTCACTGAAACAAATTGGATACGACACATGTAACCAAGGCAATACACATACCAAAGCAACTAAATCCATCACCTCGATACCCATCTAAACAAGAGCAGTTGAATCCACCCTTTGTGTTGGTGCACAGAGCATTGGCATGGCAACTGTCTTGCTCTTCACACTCATCAACATCTGTGACATGCAACAGAAACACATCAGAACTGCATACGTAAATCTGCACCAGAAGTATAACAACTGCAAGATTCACTAACCAGAACAGTTAACTCTTCCATCACCAGAATAACCACTGACACAGTTGCAGTCATAAGATCCAACTACGTTGCGACAACGTCCATTAAGATGGCATACCTCTTCTCTGTCACATTCATTCACATCTTAAAATGCCAAAGAAAATTACAACCAATTAAGTCAAAGCGCTACAAGATAATACAATAATACCTTCACAAGTTGTTCCATCACCTGTAAACCCTTGTTGACACAAGCAAACATGGCTACCATCTATATTAGTACAGAGAGCATGCCTATCACACCTATGACTTCCCTCAGCACATTCATCCACATCTAACAAAAAATCATTCTAAACAGTAGTAAACTAGCAGCAGCACATGTCAAATTCACCTATACACTGAATTCCACTCCTTTGATATCCAGCTGTGCACAAACAAAGAAATGAACCAACAGTGTTACGGCAGTCTTCAAGAGCACCACAGTTATGGATTTCTCTGTCACATTCATTGATATCTAATGCAAAGGCACACACCCAAACACCTAGTTCTTAAGAAAACCAAACACTTGGAATAGTATTAGAGACTAATTCACACACCACCACACAGAAAACCGTCGCCTTCAAATCCATCCGTGCATGAACAAAAGTAAGAGCCTTCAGTATTTCTACAGACACCGTGACTACTACAATCGTGACTCTCATCACATTCATCTATGTCTGTCAAAATATTAAACCAAAGTTGAATTAGCTTAATTACAACTTTCAGTTAATATTTCCTATAAGTTACCAATGCACACTTCTCCAAGAGATGCATATCCAGCATTGCACCTACACTCATATGATGCCAAAATGTTAATACACACTGCATTTGCATCGCACACACCATGTTGCTCACACTCATCAACATCTGTAATACGTCAACCATATAATTAATCAATAAGTTATTGTGATGAGTTATTTCCAAGAAGAAAGAGAAACATACTTCCAATAACACGTACAATATGATTAATTAATTAACCTAACAGGTAACATGGTGATTACGTACCCTAGCTACATAGTGCCCAAAATCACTAGACAACTATAATCTAGTTAAATTCAATGCAAGAAAGATGAACTTCTATTTGCAAATTACCAAGTTACTGCATGTACAAAATCCAAATGAATGACAACTGCATATCAAAAAATTAAGAAAACATTTCAAGAACAGCAAATGGGCAGCACTAATACACTCCTACGTACGTCTACACGTGTTTTCATTAACCATACGCAATTAAGCCATATCTTTTTATAATTAAAATGTCTACTCAAGAATTTCCTTACTGGTCATTAATTAGGTTTAATTAAAGATATACTAATCAAATCCTCCTGTATAGTTCTTACAGCTGCTTAGACACCTTAAATGCACTAGCGTAGTGTAGTTCTCAAGTGTGGAGAAGCTGTTCAATCACACTGGAAAGCTACACATTTTCCCCTTCCAGAGGTATAGCTAGACGTCCATTGTCAAAGTGGTCTTAATGTCATGCACATTAAGGGGATGTGCACTTCACACATGTCCAAAACACTAGTTTGATCAAACTGAAATGCTGATGTGTAACATCAAACACATTGTCAACGTCGTTGTCAACATACCACATTTTAACATTAATCAAGCTGACTGTTTGACAACTTAAGAAACATGGCTTTTCTGCTTTTCACAACTACAAAGATTGGGAAGCCCCACACTATGGCGGTAATCAACACAAATCTTTGCTTTCTACACAGAGGCAAACAAAAGTGACAGAAGAAGCACATGGTGTTGGACATCTGGATGAGATTCGGAATTGTACTGTATTAATTGTGTCTTTCCAATAAAGTGCTAAAATTTGAATAAATTCAGTGCAAATAACTTTTGCCACAACACCAAGGTGAAGAGATAGAAAAAGCCCATAAGCAGCAGTTGCCATATCTGTGGTCACCGTCAGATGCATGTGCTGAATAACTGTACTGTTGCGTTAGCTTCAGATCATCACGTGGAGATATAATTCTGTCTTACGGGTCATGCGCAAGTATATCTTAAAAGATCTATGCTATGGCTAGAAAATGAATTACAACCTCAATAAATGAGTATTTGCTGCTGTTTGATCTATTACATCTAACACCAAGACTAGAAATAAAACTACCCGCAGAATCTACTTTCTAGAATTGACAGTGGCATCAACACTATCCTGGTTAGAAACATAATATATTCACCTGTTGCTCAAGTCTGTGAGAAAGCTAAGGGCACAGCTCCACTTGTTGCAATCTACACTATAATAACTGCAGTTTACCATCAAACATGCATAAAACTAAACATGTTTAGAAATGAAGCGTCTCCACCTGTCTTTGCTTCTCTGGGAACTTTTGTACCTTTATCTGGAAACTTGTCAACTTTGTATTACGTACATGGCATGTTGATGGTAGGAGGAAGTAAAAAGGAAAATATGGGGAGAGAAAGGCGTCATTTGCTTGCATAGAGCATGCGTTATCATCATGTGACAGTTAAATCTAAACATGTTTTAGCTAAACTACCTCTAAAACAGGTTTAGCAAAAGCTGTTTAAGTTATGGTTAAACAAGTTTTACACTAGTGGAGACATGCCAAAATAATTGTAAACCTATTTAGACTTAAACCAACTTCTAAACATGTTTAGCCGATAGTGGACACTCAATCTAAGTGGCATGGCATAGCATATATTGAGATAGGCTCAAGAGGAATAATAAATTGAAACGACTTCCCAGTATTGGAATAATAATTGCAGACAGCTATATGCTACACATGAAGAGTGCTTTATACTGGTTATCCAGACACCCTCCAATCCCAACCTGTCCGTATAAGTGGTGCTCTACTGTAGTTCTATCATGGCAATGTTACTTTTAGGAGTCTTAATTAATTAAGCTTCTTTACATACTCACACACACAGAGACAACAGACAGACAAACAAACAGATGACAAACAGATGGACTGCGATGATACTAAAACATGTCTAGCATATGTAGTAGCATGCTCATTTACGCATAAAAACCTAAAAATTGAAGTGAGCACCTACCAGTACAAGTACTGCCATCACCTTCATAACCCTGCCAACAATTAGATCAAGCTATCATAATAATGTAGGCACAACATGTGACATAAGAGCATATACCAATTGACAAATGCAAGAATGTGATCCATATGTATTACGACAGTTAGCATTTGGAGAACATTTGGACAGTCTCTTTGCATCCTCACACTCATCTAGATCTATAAAAAACGAATTGTCTGGAGTCATAGACCTACCTTAAAGAACATAACAATAAAGGGTTACCATCACACTTTGAACCGTCACGAGCAAAACCAGCTTGACAATCACATCTGTAACTGCCCTCTGTATTTCGGCATACTTCATTTCTAGAGCACTTGTGACTTAAACATTCATTAATGTCTTCACAAGCATATACAATTTTTACAATAGCTATTAGAAAAAGACATATCATTGATGACTTACCTTCACAAGCTGTTCCAATGCCTGTATATCCATCTCTACATGTGCAATAGAAAGAGTTTGGTACATTGACACAAACTGAATTCTTGGAACATGCATCAGCACGTAAGCACTCATTGACATCTAAATACATTGATATAAAGTTTTAATTCTCTTTCACGAAGTACATTGTGCATCTTGTCACCTTTGATCATTGATGTAGCAACATTGCTCCAGCTGCTGTTCGAGCCATTATTTAGTTCAGCTCTAATTCGAAATGAGTATTGCTGTCCTTGACTTAGGTCACTTACACGATAGAAATTTCTTTGTCCAAAAACTCTCACTACATATATTTGAACCTGATCCTCTCTCCAGTACTGAACAGTGTACCCAGTGATATCCTTAAAAGTAGAGTACCACTGCAAGTCAACATCTCTGCTCAAGTATGGCCTAACAGTAGCTTCCAACACAACACCTATAATAGCTACAAAAAGCTCCAATTATTTCCGCCGCATTGGTAAAAGGAACTAGCATGTTATACCTGAACATGTGAACCCATCTCCTTCATATCCCAAGATACAATTGCAACCGAAAGTGCCTTGAGCATTCACACAAATAGCATTTAATGAACAATTGTGGCTTGACAAGCTACATTCATCCTGGTCTACATTGAAATACAAAAACAATTAATATAAATAGTACAAGTAAGGAAGGCACTATGTGAGATGTTCCGAGTAATAACATCCAAACACTGAAAACAACATGTAAAGCATATAGCTGTGATATAGTTTCAAATATACGGTAAGCAGTATTTTTTGACATAAACTTTAACTGCCTTGATATTGCCCAACTGTGTAAACAATAGCAAAGCAAGCAACACATACTATGCTAAATCTCCAAGAAGCTGTTTTGTAAATTAACACTGAAGAAGTACATCGATACCAGCAATGCAGCAAGGTCATTTGTAAAGTACGAATTTAACAACCTTAGGTTTTCATAATTTTAGAAAGCAGACAACACATATGATAGTTCACAATTAATTTCCTTCCATCACAGCAACTGTTCCTCTGAAAGATGCTGGCTGGTATTGCACAACGTAATATCGAAGGTTCATCAGCTAGAGCAAACATCAAATCGACAAGCAATTTAGTCTGCTGCAATGGACAAACAATCTATCCCTATGCATAGCTAAACGTACATGTACCTATACTATAAGATATAAGCCCTAGCTTGCCCTGCTTAAAGTACAAAACACAACAAATTAATACAATAATTCTTCAAGTAAACTCAGCAGCATCTAGTCTCAAGCAACACACCTTGCTGGTATCATACAAAGATGATGTTAATCAAAGGCGACTTATATTTTCACCTGTAGACGTAGCTGTATGGTATGTAACCATAATCTTTAGGTACTTTGTTAGTGGTTTGTACATATCTGTTATAGCACAGAATCTAAATCCAGATGACACTTACTTATTGTGTGCATTATATAATTAGTTCATTTTGTAAGACAGTCAACATGCTTCCAAAAGTTCTACGCTTTTCTTTCAAGAAACAACCCAGTAAAGTTAGCTTGAAGCATAAACATACTCTCTGCTACTTATAAATGTTTTGCAAACCGTTGAACTGCAATAAATAAAGAGCAAATCTGCAAATGGATAACAATATATTCAACTCTCAAGAAAGCAGAAGACACACAAATGTAGTATCTTAATTAAAAGAGTAGGATGGAAATCTGATCATGTACAAGTTAAAAACTTAGAAAACTAGAATGAGTGAAATGATTATAATAACAAATACATAACAGGTGACAAAGAAAATACTTTTGAATTAGAGTAAATGTTCTTGCTAGCAGTACTGTTTATATTCATGTAATATGCTACTGAGCGCGTCCACGAGTGGCGGATAGTGGAATGACCCTCATATATGTAAAAGCCAGCTGTGATATAAGCAGAACACCATTCTAATGAATGAATTTTTCTGACAAATACACAGTCGTGGACCTGTAGCAGCAGTACAACCAGGGTGTGGTGGGATAGTAGACGACGCTGCTGTTCCCAAAGAAAACCCACAAAGCTTGTTGACAGTAATGTGATATGGCAAAAATGGCCGCCATCAAATAAGCCTTCGCTAACTTGAGGTTATACGCCTCATGATTCACGTATCACGATCTATGGTCTTGGATTATGCTCTGTTGGGACGTGATGGCAAAGACAACAGGCTTTTTGTCGTGTTTTTTTTTTTGTCGTGGGGTTACAGCAGTATAGTACTTTGATGTACTTTATGGCAAGAATGAAGATCCATCAGTCATTCTCTGGCAAGCCACTGCATCCTAGTTCTTGCATGCTTGTTGCAGCTCCTGCCCCAGTATGTAATTGGTAATCTAGGATGAGAGAGAGTGGGTCTGATATTGCAAAAGTATTACACACTATAAACCATTCTATGTGCATGTTCTGCTTTGTCCATGTCTCCTTGCACTTTACTCATTATCTCTCAATCTTCTATCACTCTGTCTTGTCATTCTTAAAGTCTTGTGGCGATGAAGAAGTGGCGACATTGGCAGGTGCAGGATGGCACTGGAAGCTGCTAGTCACAATTCTGCGCACAAGCGGCATCAGCAAGATGGTCGTCTGCAGTCTATCTGGAGTGAAGCCTGCATTCGGTCCTACTGGCGTGCCTAAGCAGAACTTTTTAGCGACAGCACTGTTAGCCTCACATGAGGGAGGGCTTAGAAAAGGTGACCCAACAAAAGCTCACCCTCTTTATCCTACCACTTTACCACAAGTGGCTGGACATCCAGTCTCTTGCGGTCGATTAAAGAGGAAGAAACATCAATTTGTTGTTGCAAGTTGAAATGTGGTTACTCTGCTTGACAAAGACGTTGGTATGATAAGAAAACCTGCTCTAGTTGCTAGCTAAAGAACTGGCCAGATATCATGTTGATATTGACGCTTTAAGAAAAAACTTGACTTGCGGATGAGGGCAGTCTAGAAGAGTTGGGTAGTGTTATACCTTCGTTGTAGCTCTGAATCATGTCAATCAGGTGTTGCCTTTGCAATTAAATCTTCTATAGCAAGACGTATTGATGAGTACCCACAAGGTATAACAGATCGAATATCTCTTTGCATACCACTATCCAGCAAACGCCATTGACGCCGATCAGTACCTATGCTCCAACACTGTATAATACAGACGTATTGAAAGATGCATTTTATGAAGATTCCAGCAAGACTATCCGTGACGTACCAACATCTGACAAAGTCGTTTTAATGGGTGATTTCAATGCGTGAGTTGGTTGTGAATCCAGCACCTGGAAGAACATCCTTGGACAGCATGGTGTTGGAAAGAAGAACAGCAATGGAACCCTTCTTCTATCCTCTGTTCTTCGTATCAGCTTGTAATTTCTAACAGTCTCTTTCACCAGGCAAATAAATTCAAGACCACTTGGATGCATCCAGATCAGGTCACTGGCATCTCATCAATTATATTATTGTGCGCTAACGAGACATAAAAGATGTCAAGCACGCAACAAATTTGTCTGATCACAGACTTTTGAGATCTAAACTTTTGCTTCCAGTTGCACCACAGACTCAACACACAGCATCTTCACGGTTGCAAAAGTTAGCTGCGGACAAGATGAGGTGTCCAAGCATTCCTCAGAAATTGTGTGATGAAATGACTGCCTGTCTTGAAAAAGATACTAATGCATTGACAACAAATGATATTGGATTTAACCGGTCTCATCTACGCAAGTGTGTCTACTCTGTGTTACACAAAGTTCTAGGGAAGCAGCTTCATAAACATCAAGATTGGGTTGATGAAAATAACAATACCATCCACACTCTCCTAGATGACTTGTACATAAAGCATGACGCCTGGCTGTCTAAGCTCACTGATGTCTCTAACGCTTCTGACTATCAATGTGTGAGAAACAAAGATAGAAAACGCTCAGTACAACGAGAGATACATGTTGGAAGACAACAGCCAAAGATCTCCAGTTATCAGCCAACAATCGTGACTTCAAATCGTTTTACGCTACACTTAAACAAGTGTTTGGACCTGAGGCAAGCAGCTTTGCTCCACTTCGCAATGTTTGATGTGGTAGTTCTACTTACTCAGAAGAATGATGTGTTACGATGTTGGGCTGAACATTTCCAATCTGTGCTCAAAAGATCATCATTCATTTCTTCAGAGGCTATTGAGAGCATTCCTCAACTTCCTGTTTGCTGTGAAATGTGTAAGGTACCCAAAAATGATGAGATCTTTGGTGCTATCCAAGAAATGTCTAACAACAAAGCAGCAGATGCTGACAAAATACCTGCTGAATTTTACAAATATGGAGGGCAGCTATTAGTATCAAAGATAGAAGACCTTATTCGTGACTGCTGGAGACAAGAAACTGTTTCTCAAGATTTCAAAGATGCGGATGTTGTACACCTGCACAAGAAAAAAAGAGATAAGTCAGACTGCAACAATCATCGAGGTATTTCCCTCTTATCTGTAGCTGGGAAGATTATGGCAAGAGTACTACTAAACTGACTGCTCACATAGCCAGTAGATTTTTTCCTGAAAGCCAGTGTGGTTTCAGATGTGGCAGAGGCACAGCTGATATAATCTTCTCAGCTCGGCAGGAGCAAGAAAAGAGCCTTGAGCAACATACTGACTTATTTATTGTCTTTGTGGACTTTGTGAAAGCTTTTGGCTCTGTGGATCGATCTGGCTTGTGGAAAATTTAAGCCAAAGTAGAATGCCTTCCAAAATAGTGAATCTAATCAAAGCATTTGTCACGTTATGGTACGTAACAAAGGCAATAGGATGACGAACGGCGGTCGTTGCTGAGACTTCGCGAACACAGACATTATTTATGAGTATATAGTGAGGGTTAACTCAAGACGTAAGCGTTTCGTTACACAACATCAATACGTACACCACTAGTTACACAGTCCTCGTTAAGAGTTCTCATGACTTCCTGCGTCTTCTTCTCCTTCTCTCCACTCCTCTGACACCAGTGCCTCTCAACTCTCTCTGGACTTGACTCTCCATCATTCAGCTCTCTCTCCAATTCGTCAAGTGCCGGTCTCCAGTCAAAACGTCAGTCTTCAGTCAATCCATCTGTCACGTGGCTCTATCATTCAATTACCCAATCACAACTCCCCACTAGCCCCTCCCACTCAAGTGATTTGTGACACACGCCCCTCCTTCAGTAGAAATTGCCAAGCAATTTTGCCCAAACGTAAATTACACAATACCTACATCATACAACTCAAGAAGTCGGCTCCACTATTCTCTTTACCCTTTAGCACCTCTATCGTGAATTGGTGATCTTGCAAAAACAGTGCCCATCTCATGGCTCTGCTGTTTACAAATTTTGCCCTTTGAATGTACAGTAGGGGCTGGTGGCCAGTCTGCAACACGAATCACTTCCCATAGGAATGTAGCAAACCTCCACACACACCAGATTATGGCAAGGCATTCCTCCTTAATCGTTTATTAGTGGCATTTTGTCTAAAGGCACTCATTTTTCCCCTCGACACGGTCCTCTGACAGGTGGAAAATGTGATTCATCTGCCTGAATCCTTGGCCAGCAGAAGCCGTTTAGAATTCTGCTAGTAGTCTTGTTTACTCCCAGATGACCTCCCATCAATGAGTCGTGTGCAAGCTGCATCACTCATCGGCACAGACTCTTCGAAACTATGGTCTGTGTGATTGGTCTCCCCTGGCTAAACTTGAGGTGATTGTAAATCCTATACAATTCGCCATTCTTCTCTTCGAACAAAACCTCTTCATCACCCTTAACCTCAACGCTGTCCCTCTGCTTATATATCTGTATGTATCTGTACTAAAGAATCATCACGCTGCAGCCTCATAGTCGCGTCTTGGTCAACATATTTCCAAGTGTCCATCGTCGGAACTCTCAAAGGCACTAGCGTGTCACCTCTCCATGTTTGTGACCTAGTGGAAATGGCGCTAGCTTCATTCTATGTAGAGTCAAGATCGTCTGCTGCTCTAACTCCACAAATGTTTCCGATAATAACGTCATAAAGGGCGTCTGGTGGACATAACGCCTTTACGCTACCAGTGAGATACGGCGTATCGAGGTCCACCCTCGCTATCGGTACCTTCTTGAGACTATTGTCTACCATCTGCAGGTGTCCATGCTTGTTTCAATATTTACCTTTGTCAACTAACATCTGCTTCACAATTACGCCGCTACATCCCGTGTCCTCTAAGAACATCCACCCTCACCTGACCGATTTTGCCTCTCACCACTGGCATGTATCTCGTGCAGGTTGTGGGCTTCCCTGCGGTTTTCATGCTCACAACAGAGACCTCTTTGCTGTCTGCAACCCCTGACACGCTTCTGCCTAAGGACGGCTTAGACCTCGCTGACACAGTGTCATCTGCTTGCACCTTGTTTCCCGTGCTGTCCTTGTTTTGGTGCCCCTCAATCAACATGCTGTCGGGCAGGTCACTCTTGTACCTCTGAAGTGCCACACTGACCTTTGCGGCAGATTTCCCGTCAGTTGAATATGAATTACTCCAACAATCCTTGGACTCATGGCCTATCTTCTTATAGTGGAAACACCTCTTCTGGCCTCGAAGCTTACACTCAAACGCCTTATGCCCATGCTTTCTGCAAATCAAACATCGCATACCTGGGCTGTCACACCCCGTCTCTTCTTTTGACAACGCCATCACGCCCTTTCACTCTCTGCCAACTGTACGTTAGCCGCAACCTGAGAAGTCGTGCGGAACGGCATATCGTGTGCTATTAGGAACCTTTTCCACTACTCTGGCCATTTTGTGGAGGTCCACTAACGTCCTCTCATGCAGATGTGTTGTCAATTCCCTAGGACACAAGTTCATGAATTGTTCCTTTATGAACAAGTTCCCTATGGCTTCAGCTGTGTTGGCCATTTGTGCAAGGGCCATCCACTTCCTCAAAAATACTCTTTCAAACAAAAGATAAACTGTTCTGGGTTATCTCCAGCTTTGGGTCTACTACGCGGAATTTTAGCCTATACCCGTCCTTGGTCAAATCGTATCGTTTCAGTAGAGCTTCCTTAACTTGCGCATAATCATTCGCCGCCTCATCCGACTGTCTCGAATACACCTCAAGTGCCCTACCCATCAGTAACACACTTAAAGCAGACGCTCACTGATCAGCTTCCCATTTGCTCATGGTGGCAAACTGCTTGAACCTTTGTGAGTAGCTAATGAGCTCGTCCTCACCATCTTGAAACACAAAAAGTTTCGATAGCTTTGCAATGTTACCTACCTCGGGCTTCACAGACACGTGCGCCGCCAACACCAACTTCTCGGTCTCCAATCTCTTCAACTCTATTTCATGTCGTCTCTGTAACTCGCATTCCACCTCTAACATGTGGCAGCGTTCCTCCGCTTTATCTACCCTTTCTAATTCTAGCCATTTCAGCTCTCGCTTCACGCTTGATCGCTTGCTGTTCAGGCAAATTCTTGTAACTCTTTCCCTCTAAGCCCATCTTGATCACTGACTCAATTAAACGATCCATATTCTCCGCTTTAGTCGCACTGCTTCTGTATACACCGGTTACATTCCAGCCTGAGCTCCAGAATGTCACGTTACGGTACGTAAGGAAGGTAATTAGAATGATGAAAGGTAGTCGTTGCTGAGACTTCACGGACACGGACGTTATTTACAAGTATATAGTTAGGGTTAACTCAAGATGTAAGTGCTACGTTACAAAATATCAATATGTACACCACTCGTTACACGGTCCTTGTTAGAGTTCTCACAACTTCCTGTGTCTTCTTCTCCTTCTCTGCGCTCCTCTGACACCAGCGTCTCTCGACTCTCCCCTGAGCATCTTCTTCTCTGTCTCTGAGCTCCTCTGACACCAGCGCCTCGACTCTTTCCTGGACTTAGCTCTCCATCGTTCAGCTATCTCCCCAATTCGTCAAGTGCGGGTCTCCAGTCAAAACGCCGATCTCCAGTCACATCTGTCACATGGCTCTGTCATTCAATTACCCAATCACAACTCCCACTAGCTCCTCTCACTCAAGCAATTTGTGACACATGTCATGAAGGCATGATGGCATGTGTCATCGAGGGTGGTTCAGAATCTAATTGCTTTTCAACGAATAATGGAACTAAGCAAGGATGTGTCCTGGTGCCCACACTTTTAGCATATTGCTTTCTGTCATGCTGATGATGGCCTTCTGTGATGAGGACAGCGGAGTTCGCATTCAGTTCAGAATGGATGGTGGAGTCTTCAACCTTAGACGATTTGGATATCAAACTTTAATTTCAGAGCCTCTGGTTAGAGAATTCCCGACAGAATTCCCAAACAGTTATTTCTTGGTCAGCTTGCTCAGGGAAAACCTCCTCAGTCAAAGCCAAAACTATGGTTCAAAGACTCCCTAAAGGCCAACTTGAAAGTGTTCAATTAATCCCAACAACTTGGGAAACATAACATCAGATAGAGCAACTTGGAGAAATGACATTATTCCTCACTAGTAAATTTTGAAGAGAAAAGAGTTGAAGCAATACCGTATAAGATGGAACATTGGCGGGAATTTATATTGGCGGTTTGCTAAGAAACTGATGGACAAAGCATACTGACGGATTCTAATTTGGCGGTCGGACATCGTTGTTTCTTAACTGATCTAGGTCTTACCCTACGTGGTCATGAAGGAGTTTGTGATTGACAGCTGTGTTCGTGGCTCACATTTCCCTAAATTTACTTACTGGTCTCCAACTAGTGCCTAGTGATTATGATAGAAAACTACTGTGTCAGTGCAAAGAACAGGACACGTGTGAAAGTGACAGTCCAGCTTCATCCATATAGCCTCACGACCTCATTCATAGGCAGAACAGACTACAAGAAGGGATTACCTACCATCTTGTGGCCTCATCCATGTGACGTACCACCACATTGCCATATGATGCCTGATCCACATGGGTGATGATGTCAACATATCCCAATGGCCAAATTAATGGCGGATTATATATTGGCGGCCGCTGAAAAATCCGCCAATCTGCCAAAATAAATTCCCCCAATATTTCATCTTATACAGTATCACTTAAACGTCAGAATAGAAAAACAGCACATCTATGTTAAGTGCTGGTTTCTAATGTGACGAATACATGTACTTGTCCTTTATGTGAGAGAGTTTGTCATTTGGGTGCGGGCCTTGCATTACACAGGAGAGCAAGTGGACATTGACAGGTATCATCACTGAAATCAGTGGACAACCATCATATTACATTAGGAATACAAATCTCATGTTTGCATGACACACATTTAATTGTAATGTACATCCATCTAAAATAAGCAAAGCAGAACTTCAGCCACAATGTCTAAACAAAAGCAGCATATACTTAATAGTTGACCCACTTTGTTGATTAGAAGCCAACTCTTTGTTTGAGCCTACTGTGTACAAAATTTTACTAATTGACGTCAGACTCTTCGCTATTCAAAAAAATTGTGTTCACATTTTTAACTACCAGACCCAACCATCCAACTAGTCAAACATACATCAGATCTGACAAAGACATTTCTCCTAGCAAGAGAAAAAAATGCATAGTCCAAGACATGCAAAAGCATGACCTTGTGATCACTGTAAGAAAATAGACATGGCTACCCATGCTATCGCTCTCACTGACAACCTCCTAAAATTCTATTCTTAATGAATATATCTACTTCTACTTTATACTGTCTTTTGCTGAAATACAATTTAGTAGATCAAAGCATGCTTCATAAATTGCTCTTTTATAAATTGACTTTTAGCCTTGCTTGGTGGACTTGCCTTCACATAACTATAGCACATTTTGTTTTCTACTTTACAACAAATGCTTTGTGGCAAAGGGTTTGTATTGCAACTACAGAAAATTCAGCAAAACAATGTATATGGCAATATTCTTCACATGCACGCTCAGTCAGTTATGTGCTGTCATGCAGTTGAAACAAGAGTAACATCTCTTGATCCTGAATGTATGAAATAATAATGACCGCCTCTGACAGCGTGAGGCAGAATGAAAGTGTTCTGATCTAGACCTTCACAATCACACCTCATTCACTTGCTTGATCCTTCTCTAGGGAAGGATGTGAGGTGAGCCAAATATGACCAGGTTACACAAGGAAGGTATGCATGCACCTGAAAGCATTAAAATAATCATTTTTTTAGTAACGAATACTCCAACGCTCTTATACTTTACAATAGATTTTATTAACTAAACAATAAAAAATACCTTGGCTAGCTCCTTCTGTAATACAAGGTGTTGCTTAGCCCACTAACAAAGTCACCCTTACTTGATTATAATAATCAAAGTATTTATGTAGTATTTATCAAGCAGCACTTACTCTCATATACATGTATCTGGCTGCATCATGAGATGTCTAGTCACAAATGTCATTTAATTGACATATAAATGTCTTGTCACATTTGTACTGGTACCATTAGCAACAGTTAAGATAGGTTAACAAGTGAACGCTTGATAAAGTAATTAGGGTTTCCCTTTTCACAAATACATGTTTTACCATTAAATACACAACTGCTTTGTTTATCACAATAGCTATTTCATTACCCTAAGATCAATATAATGGACATATATAAATCATCTCATTAAAGACAAAAGGAGGTTATTACTCACTATACTGCTTGCATTCTTGTACTAACAATTCAATTAAAAAGGTTTGAAACAAATGATTTTATTCCAACTTACACACACACACACACGCACACACACACACACACACACACACACACACACACACACACACTGACCTTCACATGCTGTTCCATTCCAATAAAGGCCTTTAACACAAGTGCAATTAAAACCACCTTCAGTGTTGACGCATACTCCAGTTTCTGAAGAGCAGCCATAACGTTCTGCATCGCCACATTCATCCACATCTATTAATAAAAGTTAAACTATAAATACATGTTTCTTGCATGGGAGAAAGAGTAAAAGCCATCACAAATTAACAAAGTGTAGCATGTGATGAAAAGCCCTAAACTATCTGTGCATGTACCTGTGATATATCAGAGTAACAGTGCATCTATACACCTCTGTTTCAGACTCATTTGTCATTGCTAAAATCCTCTCATTGTTGATTGTAAGTGACTCTTAGTCAAGCAAAGGCTACATAGACTTGAAGAAGTATGTTCGCGATAATACACTATAACTACAAGACTTCAAAGTAAGCATCAGCTCTCTTACAATGGTATCCATGTTCTTGTACTTCCTGCTGTAAAAATATGTGATACTAATAAATACAAATGTTTGTTAATTAGATATCTAGATCTGTTATGTATAACTGGAACATTCATTCTGTGGAATTGATATAAATCTACATGATAGACTTGAACTGACTGTGAATGAATTTGAAATGACAAAGAATTAATGAATTTAAACTGACTGACAAAGCAGGAATGTAAATTGACATAACATAAAATGACTATGGACAGATTTGATCTGGAAATGGTGTGGTGCTATAGTGTGCCTGCATGCTGCTCATGCAAGCCCGGAAAAGAAACAATCAACAAGTACCATCCATTCAAATTACCCTAAAGATTTCCATATAAACATATTCCCCTTAGTTTTCGGCACTATGGAAGATGGGCAAAAAGGCCATCGACTTCCTGAAGTCTACAGAAATTCATTCCAAAAATGAGTATAGTCATTTCAACAACAATGATGAAGTCATGTCATTGTGAAGATAGAGATGACTTAGCACTGCTCACCCAATGCCAGAGTCATTTGAAAACAATGGTCAGAATTATCAAATTCATGCTTGTTTAAATTTGTTGTTAATGACACAATTTTACATATAGTACTATGTTTGCAGATCTCCTTAGCCTTTTGTACTAGTGAAAACTTAGAATGCAGTTTTTCGTACAAGTGAAGGCAACATGTAAAGCAAGGAATGTGGAATGGAATGGAACGCGGAATGGACGGTGGAGTAGAATGCACATGTGCCATGTCTGTCTACTGATGCACGCTCACAAAGAATGTGTAATGGAACGTGAGTCAGAACTGGGTAACACAACATCTAAGAAACAGCCAGTATACATCCACACATCAGCACTACCAAAAACAGTACACTACAGGATCAACAACACTGCATGGATAATGAACAACGCTACAATTATTTATACTGTGTAATAAACAACACGTACAACACAACAATTACATGTATATACTGTCTATAATGAACACAACACAACAATTACTGTGGAATGAACAACACAATTGGCTAATTAGCAAATCAGCCATTCTATGACTTTTTAGACATTTAGTCCAAATATAACAGACGAAGGTATTCTCGACGCATGGAGAGCTGGCTATCTATAATAGTTGGAATACGAAGGCTCACTGGTTCAAAAAGGCTAATTGGTTCCGCTGTCCTCACACACTCAATTCGACAGTGATAATAGCAGCTGATTCGATTTGGGGAGTGACAAGATTTTCTTAGATTTAAATCCTGGTAGCTAGGGCATCTTTCTTGATAAAATTGATTTGTGTTCGCAGGGATTGTCAACGTGCCTTAATTGACACAATGGCTGCAAAGGTACAAGCGATTCAATAAATTGAGAGCTTATGCTCCGTGAATAAGGGATGAGAGCTAAAAGAATCCTCCTTAGACTGTTCTGTGCAGGAATCATTGCTGAAGCTACTATAGTATATGGGAAGCATTAAAGTATTGCTTGACTCTACTTCAGGTTACCTGGTTCTTTTATCCTCTTCCATTAGGCATATTCCACTCATTGCCAATGAGGTGAACTAGCTGTTAGGCCGGATGCTTCTCATGCATCAAGTATCATGGCTGTATGGATACTGTCTCAACTGCTAGTGTCTGTGTCTGTTAAATGGCAGTCCACGTTTCACATTCCATTACACATTCTTTGTCAGCTTGCATCAGTAGACAGACATGGCACATTTGCATTCTATTCCACCTTCTGTTCCGCATTCCATTCCATTCCATGTTCCTTGTTGTACATGTTGTCCGAAAGTTGTGTTACAGATCTATCTATCGTAGTGTTCAAGCACTTTGGCACCTGACCTGACTGTGTGCTGAACACTTTGTCAATTAAGTCCAAAGATCAAGAAGAAAAGACAAACTCTGCTGACTTCGAGACCTAGACGTCAGTTTTCCGTTACACTGCAGAAACTCAATGGTCGTGTGATCATGAAAAATTGAACATTGCCCACATTAACTATATTTAAGTTACAGTGTTAGTTTGCTGTATCCATATCTAACGTCGTTGACACTAGAGAATTTGATATATCACATATATTCTATCTATCTATCTACTGCCAATGTCTAAGCAGTCTTTCCCAATTACAAAATACAGTCATAAAAATCAAATGGTGTCAACACACTAAGACTAAACATCAGAAATTCATACCAATACACAAAGTTCCATTGTGAACATAGCCAGCACCACATGGGACAGTTGTCGTTGGTGTAGGTAGACTGGGAGATGATGATGTCTCCTGTCCGTCAAACAAGAGTTCTAATTATATGTTGCACTGTCAGAAAATGCAAATTCAAACTTGCAGTGTTTTGAGCAGCAGTGACATCCCAGGGCATAACGGCCAGCATTAGCAAAATGTAAAAGTGTGAGGTTAAATCAGTGCCATCTGACATCCAACGTTGCTGATGAATAGCCATTGTACAAGTTGTTGTCATTCACTAGTTGCCTAGAAGTTAGCGTATTACGATCAGACAAGCGCGAGAAACGATAAAAATGGCCGGCAACGAGATATAGCTGAGCTCAGAGTGTCCTCTGTCGTTGTTATAATCAACTCCCCCGCAACAGCACTGCATGTCTGATGACTGATTGGTCGGCTGCAAACACGTCTACCTAGTGTGTAGAGATAAGAGCAGGAGTTTGCACACATGGTTCCTGCCTGTCTATACGCATGGCCCCAAAGTAAGGCCGACAAAAAATTTTAAACCAGAACTGACAGAAATACGTAATGGTTTCATGACTAGAGCTGTCATGCCATCTAGCCAAGCAGCTCTAACCTGTCTCTGTTGATCGCACGTGAGTCACGCGGTCATCATGCGACGTGCAGATGATACAGAGATTGCACATCTAACACGTTACATGGTGACCGGTCAAAAAGAGTATTAGCAGACTTGGCAATTCTCACATCGCCCCTCGTGAGCCTGTTATAACATACGGGAACGCAGAGCAACGACTTTTTGACTGAATTCCCTAGATTTGAGTTGCCTAGATAGCTGGTGCGTTACTTTTGTTTGTGTGTTATAAACTGTAAGTCAGTCACAACGCTTCATGGCGTAAGGAGCCTACTAGAGTATAAGTAACTTACCTAATGGCGATGAAGGCCCAAGGCATGTGAAGCCAAAGAAAATCGAGAAGGCTTTCCAGAAGCAAGAACAGAAGCGAGACCACCAGTACCGGTCATGATGAAAGGTACTAAAGGTACTATACTTATCACTTCCATCTTCGCTCAATATCAGTGAACGTGACGTGAGAGAGAATTAATTGGCGAACCTGGCCATGGGATGCGTCTACGTGGCCATGGGATGCATACGAAATAGATAAGTATTTTGGTTGAGACAGCAATTGCAACTTGAGAGTACCGACTATCCCCATTTATTATGAGAGTATATCTAGGTCATGAAGTGGAGCAATTAATTAAAAACAAAACCCTTCATTTTGAATCAGCTCATCTGTTATACCAAAGTGTTTACACTGCGTTCTTCTTCATCTTCTTACTATACCAGAAGCTTCAGTCGGAAAGATCTTCTTTTACTTACCTCCAATTAACCTTGTAATATTAGAGAGAGCTCTTTATTTATTACAGAGCTTTGATCATGGAACCTTTACTAAACCTTCCATCAGTCAGCACCATCTCTAGGTTAGCGGACTCATTCAAGAAACTGTACAAATCTCTGTTACTCTTTGTTTAATTTACTTAAATAACCTGTTGTATTGACAATGTTGAATCATATCTTTCATTTATGTCAACTCCATTATGATACAGGGGCAGATTAAGGAATTTTAAAACGAGGGGTCTGCATTTAAAATGGGCGTGGCCATTACTTTATTTCTATGCGTTAACTATTTTATAATTAAGATTCATTAAATTTGGTGTCTAATGTTCTTTTCCGGATTGCCATATATAGTAATAAAGGCAGCAGCTCTAGCTTGCTGCCTCTTGCGGGTACACTGGGATTTGTCATGGAGACTTAACTTCCCTATGACACAACGCTTTTTGAAGACTTCAAAATGGCTTCGTAGCTAAACTGCTTTTCAGGTGCTGTCAAAGATGAAAATGGTACGCAAAACTTGAACAGCTGACCAATTAAGTTGTTGTCTGACTGTAAACAAGCTGTTGATATTTGTTCAGTCATGCATGACTTCTATGTCCCCAACGTCAATTATAGCCTAGCTGAGACTGCAAAGAAAACAATTTCAAGTACAAGGACAAACCATACAAATGAGTGACAAACAGACCGTCGGTTTCAGCAACCTTTCCGGTGGAGTCACCCTCTGTCACCGTCAACAACAATTCCAAACATTCATTCGTGAACTCAAAATAGACTAGCTGTTCTTTCTCACATTTTCTGTCTGCAACAGGTTCTCTACACCTGTTGTAGGCTACCATTTGATTCGCTTCTGTTGTTCCTCTAGTGTCATGATCGACTGGCCAGGAAATTTGGGGTACCTGCCTGCTACGATTGCCAGAATCCACTTGGCATCGGCTGAAATCAGAAACAGAGAGGAAAACTGTTGCATCTTGGTCTAATTTGGTTTCAAACAACTATAGTAGAGCTCGCAGCAGAACTCAAATTGAGCACTTGGTGGGCATAGCAAAGATGACGGTTGATGAACCAAAGGAACAAAGTGGAATCAATCGTCAGGTGTTAATTTGTACAATGCTTTCGAGTTGTACACCACATAATATAATGGGAATAGTAGTTCCATTTAAATGCATACAGGATACTAGTACTGGATATATTCTAGTATTCAAAAAACAATCGAATTCTCTCATTATACACTGGGTAAACCAAATTCACTGGTGCTCCAATACCATGTATACGTGTATTGCTGAAGCATAATTATCACCCAGGGCTGCAATTAATTAAATACTCTGAATTTCAACTTGCACTGCTGATGATCTGTACGAGTTTTCAAGTGAAAGGCTCTAGAGAACACAACACTAGAATCAGTCGTCAGAGTAGAGAGAAGTAGTGATTCTGGGGACAGAAAATCAAGGCAACAGCCAGCTTGCTGCACAAATATATGTTCGCATAGTGACAATTGTTTATGTGTAGTTCTGCTGTTGCTCGTATAGGCGCCATTCCAGATCTCTTGTTTGATCTCCGTCAAGCTGTAAGGCAGATCGAAAGGGGCAATTTCCGCGTCCTCCTAAACTGATATTGGCACCAAGTTTTGATCCCGGCATTGTAAGGATAGAGGCTTTCAGCTATCTCATCAATTTGAAACTTGTGCGCAGTACTGCCTTGAGAAGAGTTTATAACGTCGAATTCAAACCGTTTGTCTCAACATCTTCAACACGTTGGATGCTTTTTGAAGACACTGCATCGATCCCTCTTCAAGCATATATAGCAGACTATCTGGAACAAATATTACATAAACCGAGTATTCTACTTGGATATGTATAATATATATAATGGTCGGATCATGCGAGTCTTTCGCTCATGAGCCTAAGTGGATCCTTGTCACTATTACCATTAGAGGTGCCGAAGACAATATTATGTCAAAGAACAGATCTGATAATAGTTGGTCTCTGGACAACGCAGATCAGCGTAGCGTCGGGGGGGGGGGACTATATAGCCCCAAACGTTTTGGGCGTGTCACTTCGCAACAAGCAGAACTATAATTCTAAGTTACTAAACAGTGACAGTCCGCTTAATTAATTAATTAATTAATATCAGAGTAGTATGTTGACGATCGACGATGTTACACATCGTCATTTCAGTATGATAAAACCAGTGTCGAGAAGTCATGGACACATAAAGTGCGCATGACCGTCACGTCCTTGAGACGTCCATACCTGGCAATGGCAGAGTCAAAGAAGCCGCATCAAAAAGGCATGCAGAAGCCTATCCATCGATTCTTTTTCAAGTAAGTCTAGTTAATTACGGTCGACAACCCGATTGACCGGAGAATGGAATCTCCTGCGGCTCCGCTAGCTGTACCTACCTAATGATTTGCTTGCACTCCACGGTACTTTTTCCACAGGTTTATTCTATCTATGGTCAACGTCGTTTGCACTGAATTGGTCTTCTAGATTCTATTGCCATCGAGATGCCATTTTTAATTTTGACGATCGCAGCGAGCCACGAAAACCTTTTTGGCACGGACGGTAAGTGTTTCCACTCCTATACACGCACACTGACGGTACTCAGTCTCACAGTTTATTTGTAACCTGAAATTGATACTATTTACTCAGATGTCTACAAACTGTAAGCTAGAAAAGTGGTATTTAGAAAAATAGGCGTGGCTTTGCGTATGAGAAATGGGCGTGGTTTCCGGCCTATGTTATCACCCCCACTTAAGGACCACGCTACGCCGGTGCGCAGGAGATATAGGCAGTACACTGTACAGCTGAAAGAATGCTTCCACGTTGACTGTAGTTCAATCTTCACACGCCCGCGGCCGTACCGCCTAGGCAACAATCGTGGTAGACGTAAACTACTTAAGTCGATGACTACATCGAGCACTAGCTAGAGTACTGGTACAATCTGCATATCTCCACATTCAGATTCTGTAAACTGACCGCTTAGCAGAACACACTCTCACAGCGTCCCGTTCCTGTCTATCTCGCGCACTAAAGGGCGTGTCTTCGAGTATGCGTGGACAGTGCTCCTCTAGGAAGACTCGACTCGAGCTCATGATCGTACAAATTAAAATATCCCTAGAAATAGTTACCACTCTCTTTAGTCTGAATTTTCCATTACCGTGGAAACGGCAACCCCGTGATGAAATCGATATACTCAAGTCCCTTTCTTTAATTAATTAACCCTCCCATTTATAATTTATATTTAGCAGCTTACGAGCCTGGTGACATTACGTTACGCAATATTACCCGCATAATAATTGCACAACATACAGCAAGACCAATGAGGTGCATGACAAGAGTGCGTTTCATAGACGCATGCGTACTACAGGTTCGCTCACATGGCAGTCAGAGTTCAATTTGAGAACAGCAGTGAGGTCGGCGTGTTTGCCAAATTGACCAACACTTACTGTCTCGTTGGGATGGGAGCATCAGCGGCTTTTTACAGGTAAACCAGAGTTGATTGGTAGACGCATATCTCTAGGCCTAACACTTGTGTTTGGTTTCTAAGTACGTTTGAGAGTGAACTGGCAGATAGCATTCAAGTAGTACCTATATCTATTGCTGAATGTAGAATTGTGGGAAGAATGTGTGCTGGTAAGTCTTTTAGGTCTAGTCTAGTAGTAAATTAAATCTGTGTAATAGGACAAATGCATGCTCTCCCTCCCAAGTATACCTCTTTATTTATTAGGTTTTTCTTTACCCCTTATCTTGCCAAATTAAAATAAATTTCACCCCAAACCACTCAACTTTGTCAAAATTTAGCCCAAACAGCAAACTGGAATAGGGGCGTATTTGTCCTTTCAAAACATGATCATATGAGACCTACCTGTGATGTACTAACTAGTACTTGAAGCTGTGTTCACACCATCGCTTCCACAGCCATGAGCCTTCTCAAAACAATGATAGGATTGTCACGAATGATTATGAATTTAGATGCTATTTTAAGCACGCTGATTGTAAAATCTATTTAAAATTATACAAATTGACTGTCATTTTACACGACTACAAAGTCGGTAATTAGTCTTCAGTCGTCAAATTACAGTAATGAGAGTTATCACATGCAGGACATAAATGTCACATATGCTAGGTTAATTCCTGTATAGTTGTAGTAGGCCACAAAACGATTAATTTTGCTGTGCAGTTGCAGACAGGTCAGTTGTGTTTTTCTGACAATACCTTGGCAATTACAAACATGAATTACACTGTTATGGTGAAAAAACTCTTTCACGAATAGTTTGCAGATCTGATTGGCGGTCCATCCATTGTCTCTGGTTGCCGTGTATGACAATTGCAAATACTGCTTGGTGATTGGACCACATTGAGGGCATTGCACATTCCTAAGCGTGACATACAATAATAGTTCACCACACATCCACAAACCGGAAGTCATTCCAGCCATATACTTTGACTACACTACTCGTATGTTACGTGACTTGTACGAAGTCCTGTTCGATTGATAAGAACAAAAATATTAACATTTACATGAATGTGGAAAATACTTGCATACTATTACTCTATTGTAAACTGTACACCTATCAGTATGAAAACTTGATGGATTCTCAGTTTTACAGTTTCTGGAGACCGGTTGATCTCAGTTTTACAGAATGTTGAACTTTCTCTGACGTTGCCCTTGTCTTTCACTAATTTAAATGTAAATCTTGCATGAGAGATGCTGTTATTGTTTTAGAGGTTTTTGCTGAACAACAAATTACATTCTAGGTGAATATTAACGTAGTCTCACATAGCCAGACCCTTTCCGCCATGTCATACTTCTGGGTGGGAAAGGGTCTGGTGAACAGCTTTTGAAGTCGCTGTGTTGCTGCCTAGCCAAAAATCGGTTTACTAAATACTGCATTTGGTTTCTTAAAGGAGAACTCCCACGCTAATACAAGTTAATGTTTAATCAAAGTACCACAACTCCATTCGCACAAGTTTTTGCCTAAGCCTGTCAGGAAGAGAGAATCAGGATAGCAAAGTTAGGGTGTGTCACATGAGTGCCGCCATCTTGGATGATGACGTAGAAGTGTCTTACCTGTGCGTATGTCTCGCAGCGACTGAAGAGAACGATAGAAACTATCCGTCCGTATAACTTCGAACCTGTTCGAAATGCTGGAGAAATGTCAGAAAGTGAGTCTGGCGGTAGCGACGACGATGACCAAACACTTCATGTCCTTGCTACGCATACAGAACAAATAGAAAACACCGACTGTGTGTACTTGTGGTTTGTGTATCGTCATGCCGAGCATTACAGAATGCATCTGCTGCAAGGAGGTCAATGCTCTGAGCTGGAGACTCCATGGCGTGAGATGTGCGACAGCGCATGCAGTTTTCACATTGTCTGCTTGCACTATGAAGTTCTACGCACAGCGGTAGGTGTCATGAACGTGTCTCCAGACTCCATTACAGAACTTCTTATGACCAGGTATGATTTGAAGCTACTACAATCACGTTCGTGCTCACCTGCGACTGCATGGTCACTCTGTGTAGGCCTTTGAGATTACCACCAATTCACTCACTGGGCTCACGAGAAGTTAGGGAGAGAAGTACGAGTAGTCATACCATATTGTGTGGTGTCTGCCATACGCAGAGCATTTCCAGAAGAGAATGGGCACTATGTTGGGTCTAGAGATGGTAATGATTCTCAGTAATGTATTGGCAAATGAGTAGTTGATTGACACAGACAACTGACAGAGTACTTCTAACGGAATCGAGTACTAGTTCAACGTATAATCTCTTCTTTGGGAGGCTGTTCATGTCCAGCTATATTTGTGGCTAAGTCCACTGGTGGAGATTTAGTTTGTGGTGCCTGATCGGATTCTGCTCCATTGATCTATTCTTCAGCACAGGCGTTGAAATTTTAGGAAATACAACTTTATACCTCTTGATTCCTTCACTTGTTGTTGCTTGTCCTCGACCAATATTGTGCTTATGGTCCAGAGCAGTCAGCTGGGTTCTTGCCATCATGCCCTTATATACCCAAAATGCTGCCTTTTAAGACAGTACTTTGTGACAAGTGAGTGAAACACTTCTAGCATGCCTGTGTGACAAAATTTGGTGAGCTTTTTCTGTCTTTCAGTAACTCTTTGTCTAAAACAACCTCTTTTAGGGCCTCATGAGCATCGGAGCCAGGCTTTCGCCAGGATTTTGCGTCACATTCCTCACGTGTTAGCTCTTCGTGTTCACATGTTTTAAAATGGCTAGCACCTTCCCAACAGTAGACCTTTACTATATGGTGGATAACTGATGTCCACTTTTCAGTAAGTATTTGGGAGTCTCCATCACAAGACTGAGAAGACCACCACAGGTGATTGGAGATGGATTGGATCCATGGCAGGAGTTTAGTGCATCTCTTAGATTTTCCCTTCTGTGTCAGCTTTTTTGCTATTCCTTTAGACACATGCCAAACATCAAATTGGTCTATGTTGGGGTACTTCTTTTTCATGGTAGCTGCAATTTGGCTATGTCTGTCAGTTGCAATTTGTTTGATGTGCAACCCTTCAGCTTGAAGCTTTTGAAGTGAACATTCAAATCCTTCTCGTTCCATGACAACAGAATTGGCAACTTCACTGACTTGAACAAGTTGAAAGTCAAGTATTAGTCCAGTTTTGTACTCAATGTGAGTGTATGTGCCATATTTAGCAGATAGCCAGAACTATCACAGCGCCCGCCTCCTAGGAGACACAGGGGTGTCTTTGAACTGTTGAAGAATGGATCTCTGGTGTTTTCCCAAAAGTCATTTATGACTGGTACGAGGTATACATCTTGGATTCAATAGAAGGTAGACTCACTCATGGACTGCAGTTTAAAAACATGGGCAAATTACGAAAATTGAAGGATTGCATTGGCTGCTCATTAAGTTGCCTGATGGAATGTCCTTGACTAATGGCTATGAGTTCCAAGTAATGGAATGACCATTGGAGCACTGCGGTGTCACAGTCAGCATGCTTCCTTGTGAGTGTTGTGATGTGCTTTTAACAACTGCTCCACAGGTTGGACAGAATTGAAGAAGGGTGTGGAGGCAGCTACTGAAAACAATGTATTTTGGTTCTGCTTCTGGTGGTATTTTTTTGTTTTGTCTAACTGAACTGATATTACTAATGTGTCTGTAGCAGCTGTATCATTGAAAGGATTGTAGTCTAAACCAGTGTAAATGTCATGTGATACCTCTCCCTCAGACTCTGTACAGGAAGCAGTAGGACTCCCTGGGTCAGCTGCTATCAAGAATGAAGGGGGATGAAATGCCCTAGAAGCTGAAGGAATGGGAGAGGAGGTTAAACAATATGAATGTTCTGGATTCACAATGTGTGACAGATCATACTGCATTGATGCATCAGACATTATTGGTAGAGTATTTGACTCTGGTTTCTCCTGGTCTTTCAATTCTTCAACTTCTTGCTGAGATTCCTCTTTAGCTGGTTTAGATGATGACTGTTCTAGTATATCAGTAACAGCCTGCACATTACATAAAATTGTTAAACTTCTTATTTACTAGTTTGTAGTAGAAGTGGGGATGTTTACGTGAACATGCTGTCATCACTTGCCTATCACCCTCGCTGATGTACTGCTTACAAAAGAGAAGAGTAGAACAGCGTTCAGGCACACCCGTTGTTTTGTTCCTAAGAGCTCTGCTTGTAAATCTCACTCGAATCAGTTGGAGTGGAAGTGCTGCGTACACACGCAACTGTTCTGTGACAAGGGCAGATCCTTCAGACGAAGCTTGGACAACCACTCTTTCAGCAATGGTTTGTTGTTAAGCGGTAATCGATAGAAACGGACACCACACTGTCTGTCCTTTTCTTTATTGTTACAGCTGTATGCAATGCAATGTACACATACGCGAAGGTAAGACACTTCTACGTCATCATCGAAGATGGCGGCACTCATGCAACATGCCCCCAACTTTGCCTTCTTGTTTCTCTCTTCCTGACAGGCTTAGGCAAAAACCTGTTGTGTGAATGGAATTGTGGCAACTAGTACTCTGACTTGTATTAATGTGGGAGTTCTCCTTTAAACACTTCACTAAAGACCAGATTGGTATGCACACAGTGCAATCCTCCACTGAGGCCTTCCAGATATCACTCACTATGGACTGTCTGTGGTTGCTTTGGACAAACAGCATCGAGTATATTTGCATTCAGTCTCCGTCGCAACACGAACACTCACAACGCTACATCAGATGTCGATCACGACTGCATGAGATTGAAGCCTGTTGACAGCAACGTTCCCACGGTCGTGTTGGTTGCTGTAGACATGCAGATTCCATAAACAGCAAAGACTCTAGCTGTAGTTATTGAGCTGTTCTCTACAAAACAAGAGAAGATAATTGAGATAGGATTGCACTGCGTGCATACTAGCCTGGTCTTTAGTAAAGCGTTTGAGAAACCAAATCTGGTATTTAGTTAGCAGATTTTTGGCTAGGCGGCAACACAGCGACTTCAAAGGCCGTTCACCTGACCCTTTTCTGCCCGGGAGTATGACATAGTGGAAAGGGTCTGGCTATGGCGAGACTAATATTAACATTCCTTGATCATACAGTGGTCCCTCCTGTTTGCAACTTGCAACCACCCCAAAAGTCCATCAAACTTGGCTATAAAATGGAGGTGGTCTCATAAAGGTGTCCACCACCTTGCCCTAAACACAGTGTGTTCCGCAGTCTCAAAGATGGAAACGGAAGGGTAAATGCTCTTCTAAATCCCTACATACTGAGACTAGCTTTTATAGTGCTTGCATCTAGGAGAGTCAATAATCAAGACAATTGAGTTGAATGTTCTGTCTGAAAAAGTGTGTAATTCTACTTTGGATGTTACTGGGCATGTTTGATTTGTAGTTTTGGCAGTTCTAGAACTGCTGGAACTGCTAGAACTCGCGTTCGATTTAGTTCTGAAACTGTTCGAACTGATTCCGACAGTTCTGACCAAGGAAATGGAACTGCTAGAACTGACGGAACTGACACGCCTCATTTCTGCAAAAGTTCTGGAAGACTGATTGTGCACTATTAGCAGACAGCAATATTGATAGTTCCTGAATATTGATAGTTCACCAGAGGTGCTGTTAACTGAATTCGCTCTGGCAGTCGATGGATCGATATCTGATGAAGCCGAAGTAGGCATTGACATTGTTTTGGTTAGCAGTTCCGGTTCACAAAGCAGATTTTCGTTTGATTTAGTTCTAGTTCTTTCAGTTCCAACGGTTGTGACACGCCCTCAGTTCTAGAACTGCAAATCGAACGCACCCACTGTCTGCAAGGTTTGTAGTATCTTCTCAACAATTCTTGCCATTGGCAATCAGTTGCAATAATTCAGCATTGTGTTGTGGGCAACATCGAATTCCCTGAACCACACGTTCAAGTGCTTTTTGCTCCCAGCACCATGTATGTTTACTGCAGTTTAGCACAGGAATGGATTTGGTTTTCAAGGTATTCGGCTGTTTTGATATCTTTTTGGGCCAAATGGGACAGGAGTGAACAAGCTCTAATGGGCTTGGACTTTTCTGTCTTAGCAGGATAGCCAAGTTGATCCGTGCACGACAAGTTGGGTGGGAGACCATTTGTTCTATTGTATTGGCCATGTGAGACTAGTCTATAGGTTTATGAATTGAATGCAAGTAATGAACTCACGTGATTTGTGTGGTTAGGGAACAGACACGGTCTTCTTGTTCCAAGCTCTACAACTGACCATGTAAGAGTGCTTATACGACTATAATTTGTGCCACTTGGATGCATCAGTAGTGTATCAGTCTTTGACATATTTTCTTGTCTTAGGGCCAATTGCTGTGTAGTCAGTGTGAATAATTTGAGACTGCTCACTAGTAGTTCACTGATGCAGCAGACAAACATACTTTTCTTTCAACACATCTTCAAAGTGTACTCTAGTGTCAGCAGTCTTTTCAGACTATTCTGGCTGCTATTTGTCTTAATTCTTCAAAAGACAACAATGTGTATCGTGTTGGTTTTCAAAGTTTGCAGACATAACATGAACAGTTGTTAGTTACATAAGTTCAGGTCCACAAGTTACATTTGTGTAAATAAATTTATATGTTAAACCTAGCAGGATGCTGCTTAGTACTTGAGTAACTTTTGAACTTTGAAAGCACAAAAGTCGTATCTAAAGGCCTCGTCGTAGTAGATGTAAAAGCAAGTGGCTGCATTTAATTAACTGAACACATTGCTGTGTGACAAATTTGAATGTTATGACTTGAGGTTGTTGTATAGCACCTACATTAAATTTCCGCAGCTTGAGGGTATTGGAACACCCACCACCTGGTATATTCGCAATGTTGTAATGTTGTATGATGGTCAAATAGGTTGGTCTTTGAAATTTAATGCATAACAAGTAAGTTCATTAATGCAAATTGAAACTAAAATTGCCACATATGTCTCTGATGCATGCAAAAGATCCATTGCAACACATTGACAATTCTTCAAGTAGTATTAAATTCTACAATGCAATGTGGCAACATAGTAGAGTATAGCATGTCATTTTTCTGTATACACTTTCCAGTTACATGTTTGTATTCTTATGCTGAACTTAGTCAAGTCAATGCTATCGTCAGTAACTTTGCGAATGTAGGAGCTACAACATATTCGGAATGCACTTCCAGATGAAGTAAAGGTTCAACGAGTTGAAGAGCGATTGTCTGCCTTGGGTAATGTTATTTCATGCAATGACTATGTTGCCCTCACACATCCAGATCTTGACAGAGTAAAATGTCATTCACTTGCTATTCTTGAACAAGAGCTTGATTAAGTTAATTACATTCTCTAGGAAACTGAAGAGATTCTAGCTGATGTTTTAAAAGTAGAGGTGTTTCGTCATACAATTGCAGATAATGTGCTTGTTGGGAGCTACTGCACATTTAGCAACCAAGGTGGCTTGGTAAGTTCCAACCTCCTTTCAGCCTTGGATTCTTACATCAAGCAGTTGTCTGCTAGGTACATCCGAAAACTCCTGTATCTGACCAAGATGAGTTGTCATCACTACTTCAAGTCCCTCTGATGGTGTCAAATTGCTCAAGAGTGGTTATTGACTATGACATAATATGTAGCTGTGTTCATTGTATAGGCTGGAACTATCAATCATGGCAGCAGTGTCATTGGAGCTGGAATGGTTGTTAATGATTGGATTGCTTTCTGTGGTTTGGCAACTACTAGTACTGAACTCTCTGTTGTTGAGAGTGTTTTTAAACTGGGTGATTTTGGGCAACCTGCAGTTGCTGGGGCACTTCGATCTTCTTTAGTGGAAAGGTAAGACTTATTTTGTCTTTGAATGTGTAGATTTGTGACAGAGGTTCTTCTTTCTAGTATGACTTGACCAAGCTTTGTTGGTGTCAATATTGGTTATGCAATTCTTGTAAGAAAATAAGATCTTTGAATAATCAGTCATCCAGAAACTTACATGTCAGTAGAACAGTTGCGTGCTCTACTGTAAAGTAGCCTAGACTTGCATGGCCTCACTGTGTGTTCCACTCATGCTGCTGGGTACATATATACAGTTTGCAGCCTATAGTTTGTTTTCCTTATTGATTACAGTACTTGCAAGATCAAAAACAATATTATTAAAGAAGAACTTCCAGGTATGTCAAAAACCTTGGAGGAGTAATGTCAGTGAATGACTGAGTACTAGTAAGCTCATTTTCTCACCATCTCCTCACTGTGAAGTTCTAGCAAAAATGAACGGTTCTTGTGGAAGGGTGTTGTGCATGTTGAGTCTGCCTGGTATCTGGATCTGGTGTGTGCACACAAGCTTGCTTGTCATCTCTCTGTTCTGTGCAAAATATCGTAGTACCACTACTTCTGTTTGCAACGCTGAAGAGGGGAAGTCACAGTCACAACCTGGTTATGAAAACCCACACGGAATGCAACTGCTAGGTCCGCTCCTAGCCGCGGCAACTTGAACACGTTTCCAGGGTACACCACGAGGAAGTGGATGACCAACACACACACACACACACACACACACACACACACACACACACACACACACACACACACACACACACACACACACACACACCATTGAAGTAGATTAGCATTCATGCATAGTCACTTATCAGTGATACAAGGGCTCCTAATTGCATGAATGCACTGCTGCTGTTCTTAAACTTGGTCTTTCTAATGTACAGCCTACTCTCACTGTAGTACTGGGTACAAAAGCAACAGAACTGGACCAATTACGTTATTCTTGGGAATCCTGTACTCTTTTATAAACAGCTACAAAGGTTTCTCCCCTGTTTCTAGTCACCTTCTTGCCTTCTTCTGTACTTTTGCTTAACTTGGGAAGTATAGGATCATCTTGCTGAAAAACAACATTACCCTTACTGACTGTATCGGTATTAGCATATAAACATACCAGCTCTTCATCACTCATTTGCTCAAATAGAGGATGCTCACTGAAGTGCTTTACCATCCACTCATACACTTCTTTCACATCAGTAATTGTATAAAAAATTCCCTGTAGTTGAAAAGTTTGCATGCTAGACTAACACATTGGAAATGATCAACTACCTACCTACCTGGTATTACTTTCCTTTCTATCCTTTATACATACAAGATACAAAAACGTTATAGATGTATTTTAGTAGGAATGGCTACACAAAGCAGCAAAAGCGAACAAACAAGTGTGTATGGTTTAATACCGTGCCTACTTGAGGGTACCATGACTAACTCACCATCGTAGAAAATTGTAGCACAGTGTGTGTTAGTCATGGCACCCTCAATTTGGTACAGTATTGAAATCCACACTTGTTTGTTTACTTTTTGCTGCTTTGTGTAGCCATTCCTACTAAAATACATTTATAATAAAATGTTTTTGGACCTTGTTCATTCACTTTTTTGCATGAAGAATATCACATGAATTACTGTAGAAGGACCCTACTTAAGTCCAAAGATCAAGAAGACACAAGAAAATCAGCTCAAATCAATTTCAAATCAAAAAGACAGCCAACTGCTCAGGCGCAGAAATGTGGTCTCTAGTCTCTTCCCAACAATGTAGGGTGCACTTCATACTCGATGGGGGCGTGGTGCTATGCCGATAGACCGTTTAGATTTGTTACCCGTAAGAAAGTCCTACTAGTACTATCGCATCTTTTCAAAGATTTTGAAGTGCGCTTTCGTCAGTTGCATTCGTCCTGGACTATCTGTAGCGCATTTTGTTAGATACCGCAGCAGAGAGAAGTCACGCTTGCTTAGTTGTCTTGTCGCAGCATCAGATCTGTAGACAAACCATTGCATCCTAAACGTTTGTGGACTGCTGAGAACAACAGAAGCGGTTGCGAATGAGCAGACGTGCCTGTGAGTGTCGGAGCACATGCAGTGCCGCGCCGCTCCCAAAATGGCAGAGAACGCAAAGATCGAGATGCTCACACAAAATCGTGATAGTCGTATTTTCAACCGATCGTTAAACAAAGGAAACTTCTTCTGCCCAGGATAGTTTGCAGCAAAGAAATGTAACCAGTTCAGTCGGAGAAAGCGTGCAGAATGAGAAAAGCCGTCTGAAGAAATTTAGTTAATAGTCAGACGAAATTGCAGTATAGTACAAATACATTTTAAAATAAACCAAACGGTTTTAGAGGTTCCAACATGGCACACATAGCTACTCGATTTTGGCACTAGTGCTTCTGAGCCAAGATAGAAAGGGGGCGTAAACGAGCTTATGTATTGACATGCCAGCCATTCATAGACAGTGACTATCTTCATTATCAATAAAAATAACTCTATTGTCTACCTAACTTTCATTACCACCAATGACCTGTTTACTACCAAGGTCTATGCCAAATGTGCTAACATGTGCTCATGTGTGATGAAAGCTAGACAAGGAGAGTAAGAGGGGAAAATGAGAAAATAAGCTGTCTGGGAAGGAGAATTAGTGAGGAAATGGAGTAAGATAACAGCATGAAGAGAGTGAGAGGAGGAAGTGAGGAGAAGCACTATACGTGTAGAAGAGAATGTGATATGAGTGCTGTGGTGAGAATAGAGTTGAAAGAAGTAATACAAAGAGTAATGAGAAGAAATAGAAAAGGATAACTGAGAACAGGTATAAGAAGAAGAAAAAGTGTGGTGAAGAGGGGTGTGAAGGAAAAAGAGAACATAACAGAAGGCAGATAGAGGGGTAGTAGGGAAGAGAAAAGAAAAGGATGGAGGAAGAGGGAAAAGGGCTTATGATACAATGAAAGGTAAGGAGAAAGTGGTTAAGTAGGAAAGAAAAAGAGATAAGGAAAAGGTTAAAACATACAAAATGTCGGGGAAGAAGATGGAAAAGAAGAATGGTAGGTTAAGATGAGGGGAGTAGAGAGATAGGACAGGACAAAAAAAGAGTAGCGGCAAAAGAGGAGAAAGAAGAAAGTGGGGATGGAAAAACGTAAGGAACATAATGACAAGAACACAAAAGGACTGAAAAGGAAATTTGGAAGGAGAAGGAAGGCAGGATGAACTAAAGTGAGGAGACAAGGAGAGGAGAGAAAACAGGAAACAACAAGAGTAGTAAAGGAGAGAAAACCAGAGAAATGGGGAGAAACTAGAGAAATCAGGAGAAAACTAGGGGAATGGGAATGTAAGAGGGTGAGGAGGAAAAGGGAGGAAGAGGAGGAAGAACAGAGAAAGTGGGTGAGTGGAATAGAAGCGACAAGGGAAGAGAAGCCAGAGATCAAACATAAGACTGCTAGCAAACGATGAGCAAACACAAGATGGGACAATAGATGGGAGAGCCGTAGATATGAGTAGAAGAACATAATCAGAGAAAAAGAGTGAGAGAAGAGAAATGGGACTTGTCGTAAGTTTGTGATTATGTAGAAGGTACAAGCCAGTGATGTGTGACTGTACAATAACTGTACATCTACAGATAATATGGCTAAGATGTGTAACTGCACATGCACATTCTCATACAATGAATGGCAGCAACCGTTCAGGTTGGCAATTGAATCATTCCAAAGTAGAATAGTGTATAATATATTGTGCATGTCTGTTGACAATGAGAATGCAATAACAGCACTTACGCCAATTGCGAGAACATATGCGTATTCGGCTAAAAGAGCTGAGCTATGGAAAGTCAAGACAGAGACAAATCAGATGTTGCCAACAGTAGAAGCTCAATCGCAGTCATAAAATCATACTTTACAATTCTCCATTTGTATTTGCACTTCTTGAAGTGAGGATCGGGAAAGAGAATAAACATCTTCATTAACTACAGATAAATCAACTTTCAAAGAATCTAGATTACATAACACCAACAAGACATTACCATACTTGTCCCTGTGTAAAAAAGTTGGGGAGATACTTCATTGCATTCGTTCTTATGACAGCAATATTTTGGTAAAGTCCTGGATGTTGGATTCTCAATGCCTCTATTCTGTCATTCACATAGTCCGAGACCTGACAATGAAACAGAAAAAACCATACAAATACATCATTATCTGTAAGACAAACTGTACTGACTTTTAGTCTAATTTCAAGTCCCAGCATCAACGTGTTTGGGTACATTGAGGAAATTTCAACTAAGAAAATCAATGCAATTACCAGGCTGATGAATGAACAAGCAAGTACTACTTGATCATAGATTGAGTCTACTAAAAAGGACTAACATGCCAATTTGTCAGTGAAGCTGCCTGCAATTCTTTAGCTGCAATGACGTGTGAAGATTTCATTTGCTTTGTAGTAATGTAAAGACAATCACATTACATGCAAGTTGAGAAAACAGCAATATCTAATACCTGCAACTAAGCCAGAACCCCCTCTTTGTACGTGTACTGTTGTTTAGTACTGTTCTCTTTGAGTAGAAGTTGATGTAGACAACCAAACTAAAGAAACAGAGGTAGAAATGTGAAGTTTCCTAAAGTGGGACACTGGTCCTGCTGCCCTGATTCAGAAACCACTGTACTGTACGGTAATCCTAAATTAATAAAACTTCTGTCTGTATGCAATTAAGTTGTAATTGACGAGCGAAGAGATCCTCTCTTTTGTCTTGTCAATTGAGGTCGAGATATACTATATATATATATATATATATATATATATATATATATATATATATATATTTTAAATTTTATCCGCCCTAAGGACGGAAGCACAAAGAGTCTAAGTCATAATAATTAGGCAGATAGTCACTAATCAGTCTTGAATTGTACTGCCATAAACGAACAGATAACTGTTCGTGAAATTGCCTGGAAGCTTGGCCCAGAGACAAACCAGATGATAGAAGAGACTTCTTGACAATTGATCTCAACACCTCCAGACTATGTGCAGCCCACACTCCGTATGATTCCACCACAAGAGGGTAAAACAAACAGCCATAACTTGAAACGTTAGCAAGATGGCGTTCATCTTTGTCCACTTCCCCAGCCTCAGCAGCAGCACCAGCTTTTATGGCAGCATTAATAAGGTGAGAGGGAGTGAACGAATTCCTCACGGAAATGTCGAAATAAGCAGCCTTGCCTAGGGAAAAGTCGGGATGGAAAACGTCACCTGGTCTTGTCATAGAATGAGAGGAACAGCGTTGTTCTTGACGTACATTGGAGTTGTCTAAGAGCAACCAGTGGAAGATGACGTCACATAAGGCATCATGTCGCTTAATCCAAAGAGGACCACAGCCAAGAGCATGGTCACCAAAAATGTCCAATTCATGACCGCACACACAACGGACTGAGTGTGGGGGTGCTGGAAAAACCGGAATTCCCAAACACAAACGCAAAGAAGTCTCAAATTCACGCGGAGACATGGCCAGGCCTAGACTTGAGTTGGGGATTGCCCTCAACCAAGCCCCCGCATTTGTAGATACGTACATGAGCACTTGTCATATCGATTTACGGCAAAACAGAGACAGATCGACATAACGACAATGCCAGATGAATGCAATTTTGACTCCGCAACATATGCACGAAAAATTGAATTAAGGGTTCCCTTTCAAGGAGTCAACTCAATTATAATTTCTTGGTGAGAAGAATGATATGACTCGATTTCGATCCTTTACGCGACTAAGAAGCAAAGGAGACTGAAGTGTAACAAAAGGAATGAAAGAAAAGCTAGAAGAGAAAAGACTGTTTTCTGAGTTTCAGTGTGTTAGTTTGACAGAAGTTATTGCTAGGCAACCATTGCTACACAACCATTGTTATTACACGACTAGTTACGTGAACGAGTTAGATGATTGAAACGTGAACGAACGAATATAAACAAGACAGCTAAAAGAATTAAGATCTAGAGCAATTGTATAATGTAACAAAATTACACATAGTTGGCTCTACCTTGACAATGAGCACGAGGAGCTGACGGTCGCAGGAGTGCACAGTAGGGAGGTCTTGTTGTATTCCCATGTGTCATGAACAGACGGTAGCGGCATGAGGTTTCTTCCTGTGAGTCATGCACAGTAGCATAGCACGTTTGCAGTTTGCGTACATGGACATTCTTCGATTCTTATGGCAAACAACCAGCAACCCAATGCCCCAGTGGATCACAGCACCGCCATCGTGCTAAGCGAAGAATGCCTGCAGTCGATGCTGGAACCGCCAGCAAAGTTGGCGGAGGAACAAGTGGTGACAGCACTGACTACTCAGTTGGTGGTCCCTTTCTAGCTCTGCTTCAGCAGGTGAGATCACGCTTCCTTCTATCACTACCTTTTTACAAGTGGCTTCCTGTACTGGCTATGGTGGAACTCGCACAGACTTGTGCACTTGCATGCTTCTGGCAATAGTGTCCATCTAGGCAGTAGGCGATAACTTCCGTGGCCGTCATGCGTACGTTGACGGACGCAAGTATCATACGACAGCTCTGTGTGGTTGCCAGGGGTTGCGGTATTTTCCCATGGCAATGCTTTCAGGGAGCAGAAATGTCTCAAATTCCTAGTACACGGTGCGACATTGTGGGAAATTGTGGTATACCCTCTCGGACATGCATCACATAAGCGGGGCCCATGTTTTCAAGCATGGGCTTTGTCCATGGACAGCTGCAAAGGTATTGACAATCATCGGGGCAGCGAGCCATCACCAGTTGGCAGCGGAAACAGCGTGGCGGAACTGCACCAGAGAGCAGGTATGTGGTTTACTGCATGGTGTACGCAGCAATGTAGCACAGCATCGGAGAGGGCAGCAATGATGATGAAAAGCAGGGTAAGTGGTGGCATATTTGGGGGGAGGGAATCATTGTGTATAGGTGTCTTGTGGTATTATGTTACTGGTTGCTTGGGCAACCATGGCGCGGAAGTTGCAAGAAGCGGAGAACAAGGCCAGCGCAGCAAGACAAGCCACCTTCTTTATCGGAGCGGCAGTGGGTCATCTTCTCGTCTGGGCACAGAGGCAGCACGCGACCTCATTGTTTTGAGTGGCAGCAGGCCGAGCAACACTTAGCGCATGGTACTGTGGCCTCGGGCACATGCACACCACCGTTGGCACACAGAACATGTGGATAACGGAGTAGTCCTGTGTTAGGTCTGGAAGACATGCAAGATCCCAGTGCACTGGATCACGTGGCACTGATGGACACAGGGGTAAGTACGGCAGCAGCCTTGGGAGCTCCACTGTCCTCCCCTATCTCAGAGAGCTTGATGGGTTGTGGTGTGCTGCAGTCCGGCTGGTTCTCACTTAAAGAGCCTTCTCGTCCATTCCGGACAAACTCGTTCGGTGCATTTAATTGATAGACTACGTCGACCAAGCGGAGCTGTTACCAGACAATATGGAGCTGCAGCGACAGGCAGACACGGACTCTAGGCACGGCAATGTTTGTTCGACAGAAATTGCTATGTAATACAACCATTGTTACACGAGTAACGGGTAATTACTGTAAAAACAGAACACCATCACTCGCCTAACACAATGCTTAAGGTGACATCAATTTGAGTCCAGATACTTTTATGCTTTGCCAGCAGCATTTGACATTCACATCCTTGACAAGTGCTAAACTTATTGCATTTTTTACACTTTGCAATTTTGTAAAAGCTATGCAAATTACATAATTGGCAAGCGAAGCAAGCCTCTCTCTTGTCATGTCAATTAAGGTTGAGATGTATTATATTTATATATATATATATATATATATATATATATATATATATATATATATATATATATATATATATATACGTGCGTCGGCACTTGTCATATGGATTGTGGCAAAACAACGATGCAAGATGAATGCAATTTTGACTCCGCAACACATGCACTAAAAATTGAATCATGGGTTTCCTTTCAAGGGCTCAATGCAATTATAATTTCTTGGCGAGAAAACTCTCAATTTCGCTCCCATACACGACTTAAGAGCAAAGGAGACTGACGCGTGACAAAAGAAATGGAAAGGAAAAACTAATAGAAGAGAAGACTCTGTTTTTGAGTTTCCGCAAGTTAGTTAAACAGAAATTATTGCTACGTAGACAACCATCCTTACGTGACTACGCAACCATTGTTATGCGACTAGCTAAGTAAACGAGTGAGACGATTGAAGTGTGAACGAAGAATTAAAGACAACTAGAAGAGCAACTGTAAAAGTCTGTTTTCTGAGTTTCCGTGTTTGTTTGACAGATAGCTATACAAACATTGTTGGCGAGCAAAGCGAGCCTCTCTCTTGTCATGTCAATTGAGGTCGAGATATATTATATTTAAATATATAAATATATATTTATATATTTTATATATTTATGTATATATACATCAGCACTTGTGATATGGGTTTACGACAAAACGGAGAGACGGATCGACAAAAGACAATGCCAGATGAATGCAAATTTGACTACGTAACATATGCGCAAAGAATTGAATCAAGGGTCGCCTTTCTAAGAGTCAACTCCATTATAATGTCTTGGCGAGAAGAGTGAAATGACTCTCAATTTTGCTCCCGTACGCAACTAAGAAGGAAATAAGACTGAACGTGACAAAAGGAATGGAAAGAAAAAGCTAGAAGAGAAAAGTCTGTTTTCTGAGTTTCCACGCATTAGTTTGACAAAAATTGTTTCTACACAACCATTGTTGCGCGACTATGAGACCATTGTTATGCGACTAGCAGTAAACAAGTGAGACGACTGAAGCTTGAACAAAGAATTGAAGACAACGAGAAGAGCAAACTGAAAGTCTGTTTCTGAGTGTTGCCCGAGTTCACAAGTTTGCTTGACAGGAATTATTGCTACGCAACCATTGCTAAATCAGTAAATGCAAATAAAAGTAAAGACAAAACACCATCGCTTGCTTAACACAATCCTAACCGAGCATTTACTAGTTACCGACAGTGTGCCGGTCACATGGCGTACAACCATGACATACATACCACCTGCTAGGCAACCATGTAATATGTGATCAAACTAGTAAATGCTCGTTAGCATTGTGTTTGGCGAGCGATGGTGTTCTGTCTTTGCCTAGTCACGTAACAAACGTTCTGTAGCTGTCAAACAAACACAGAAACTGAGAAAACAAACTTTCACAGTTGCTCTTCTTCTAGCTGCAGTGGCGTAGTTACGAAGATGTTCACGACCAGGGAGGCTGTACCATAGTTGTCATCATGAGTAAAGCTACCTCGTTTGCCAGACCGTAAACAGATTTCCAAAGTCACTGGCACAGAAAATTTCACTTCCTACACTAAGCGAGGGAACTGAAGCCTCCATTTCCCCGCTTCCTACGCCAGTGTAGTTGTCTTGAATTCTTCGTTCACGCTTCAATCATCTCACTCGTTTACTTAGCTAGTCGCATAACAATGGTTGTGTAGCAATAATTTCTGTTAAACTAACGTGCAGAAACTTAAAAACAGACATTTCTCATCTTTTAGCTTTTCCTTTCCATTCCTTTTGTCACGCGTCAGTCTCCTTTGCTCTTTAGATGTGTACGGGAGCGAAATTAAGAGTAATTTCACTTTTCTCGCCAAGAAATTGTAAGTGCATCAAGCCCTTGAAAGGGAACCCTTGATTCAATTTTTAGCACATATGTTGCGGAGTCAAAATTGCATTCATCTGGCATCGTTGTTTTGTCAATCTGACCCTTTATTTTGCTGTAAATCCATGACAAGTGTTGATATATATGAAGGGCTTGGTGCAAGAACCTGGTAACCCTCAAAAACCTGTTTTTGAGAAAACTGAAGGTAAAGTTTCTCACTCACAGTTCTAAAAGGCAGCAGCCTAAAGACTTGAAATTTGACAGGGATAAAGACATTTACCTGGCCTATCTATTCACAAATCCTGGGGTCAAAGGACTTCTACCTTGCAAAGTTTTAGTAGTATAAATTTGCTTTTGTTGTTTTGCATCGATACACAGCAAATGGACAAAAGATAAACCTGGGATTTCTGTCTTGTATTTTCTTTAAAACACTTACTTTAGAACTCATTAAACTAGACTTAATTTTATGCCAACCTAGATGTGGCATTTAGTCACTGTCCATAACATCAGCTTCATCGGCATCACAAGCTGCTGTGCATGGTAACGCTTCGTAAAATCCTCTACATTGTTCTGGCAAAAAAGAGCATAAATGCAACAAGTCTGCTTTCTTTGCAGCCTTGATTGGCTTTCCACGTGGATACCGCTGTTGAAGGACAGGTAATGGCCGGAGAATGCCATGCCTTCTTTGCGAAAACTCCTTCCACGGTTCCAGTTTGTCCATTGTGTAGCGAAACTTAGCTACATGTAGGTTTTCTCGATCAAACCAGAGCCATGATATCTTCTGAAAGTGCACATCTTCACCGTTGAGTGTCTTTCTCCTATTGATTAAACGATAGGTAACTGGATCAAAGGACAGAAGAGTTTGCGGCTCCATCTGAAGCACAGAGACTGGATTCACACGTCTAGCTTCTCCCACAATCTTTTCCCAATCAGAGGGAAGATAAATGTCTTGAGTTTGCTTTCCCTTTGTCTCAATCTTACCAAAATCAGAATCAATGGGCATGAACGTAGGCCCAGGTTTTGGAAACTTGTGCTCAATGGTGTCAAACTTCCCGCTCTCAATAACATACCACCAAAAGGCAACCATTATGTAATTCTTGTTCTGGCTACCACAACTGTCACTCCATGCTATGAAATGCCTTGCTCTTGGAGGTGTACTTTGAAAGTGCCTCAGAAGACAGGATGCAATTTCATTGGATCCCTTTCCTGCTTCATTTCTGACCACATGCACATCACTGGGGCTCCTTGACTGGCATGGATTCCTAGATTATACGTCTATAACTACCGTCTGTAGTATACATCTTCAGTAGCTATCTTTGGCGTAGGCAGTGCTTTCTCAAGATCAAAGAAAATCACCTGAACTTCATCAGGCTTGTCAGTACATTGCTGCTTGTCTGTACCCATAGCTTTGTATGCAGCATCAGCTGCTGTTTTGTGGGCAGTCCAGTCTGCTTCTGTACCTTCCCAATCCTCTCCATTCTTCTTCTGGGTCTCGACTTTCCTTCTGAATGCATCACAACGACTACATGTGTCTCGACGAGGCTGAATAAAAGACAGGTTGAATTTCTCAGTAAAGATCTGCCAATATCTGCTTTCCTTCACAGGTTCAAGACCATCAGCAACGCACTTGTCACTGTAGAGTTGGTACATCTTTACTACTGATAGACCAGATGGTAGAAATGCCCTGTGTACATTGTCATCTCTCGCATAATGAGACACATACCTTGGAAATGAACGAATGTGCTCATTCACCCGTTCCAATGCAGCCACAGGAGTGCGATTCGGACGATTGCCATGGCGTCCACGCATGTCTGCACGAACAACCGATTGACACTCACGTCCAGGCCTCATCTGGCCTTAAAGATATTCCACATGTCCGCGAGTAAGTCCATGAATCGACACAAACGTCTTCTTACAAACTTGCACTTCTGAGGCAGCAACACAGATAAAGTATTCACAGGTATGCTGTCTTCTGGAATCAGGATCGTCACAAAGCAGGTAATCTCTGTCATCTCTGTACCTCCGCTTTACAAGAATGTAGCGCATCAGACCAAAAAGATAAGCACATTGGCTGTTGTCGCTTTCCAAGGCATAGAACTTGTCAAAGATGCTTTTTTGATCTTGCTCTTTGACAGCATCAAAGCAGCGTCTTGGGCAACGGCAGTCACCACCAATAACAAGAGATGGAACATGGCGACCGGTTGTCGACATGTACTCCTTTCCTGATCTTCTCAGCTTCTTTCTGCCATTCCGCGTCCACTTTGAATAGTAACAAACACGTTTTCAAGACGATAACACATTGCCATCTTCAACTGCATCTACATCCGTCATTTTTCTAGCGACATCCGGGAGCGCGTACTTAATCACGCCCTCAATCCAGTTGATATTCCAGGGTTACCAGCATTATGCTCCAAGGCGCTTGCTGCTTCGGAGACTCCACCAAGTAAATTACTGTCTTTTCTCATAGAAAAAACCTGGTAACCCACAGTGTAAATACTGGAAAAAACGCAGATGTACCTAAACATAACTTTCTACTCAATAACTCCACTTTGACCAATATGAGGGTTACCAGGTTCTTGCACCAGGCCCTTCATATAATATACCTCAACCTCAATTGACATGACAAGAGAGAGACTCGCTTCAATCGCCACTAAATGTCCCGTATGTTAATTAAATATGGTGGACGTGGAATCAAACTGCATAGCTATGGCATGCGGAGGGTTTGTACTGTACTAGTGCTTCTTTTACAAACGTATTTAGCTTACAAAATTGATTGAATCGCTATACCTAACAGTCCACCATATCCACACCCAATGTCCGCAAACTCAACGTGCGGTCGCTTCTCCCGTTTGACAAATAGCTGCTCATCTCTGACATCATCAACTTTGCTTTTGAAGTATGCTGGATACAACGTGGACCAGTCCATCTCATCGGGATTGACGGGACTGCAACAACAAAATCAAGAGTTTGGTTGTACTATTTATAATTGTTCAACGCAATTCGTAAGTGTAGGTTACTAATTAAAAGTGTGATCAGCCATCGGATTAGAATGTGCTCTTTGCCGGTAGTACTTCTTTTGAGGGAGCGCCATCGCTCTCGTCTCGAGCTCTTCGAACTTAGGTGCCCGGATAAGATGAGCGGCAGGTCGCACACTCTCTACTAGAGTCTAGCCGGCTTTGGGTACGTAACAAAGTTACAGTTAGCAGAGGGCTGAAGTAGACATAGGCGTACCAGGTTTTCATTACTACTAGTAGTTTATTTATAACTGCCGTCCCATTTATTAAAAAAGACAGAATTTGAACGCTGACGTCCTCTAGTCTCGCGAGGGGAGGGGTTTGGCTACGCGACTCACGTGACCTACGTCGATTCTTACTGTATAGTACTACGCGTGCGCATATAAAATTTTTATTTTACGATGGACGTTGGGGAATTGCTGCAGTTCAAGGTTACTATATACAGTAGTAGCAGATGGTTGAATTTACTTAATAAAATTTTTTATAGCCTTCGCTGCCACAGAAAAGAAATCTAGATAAAGATGGCGGATCCCAGAAGTTTACAGCAACTTTAGCAACTTCAGTTGCGCCAGCTGCTAAGCGGAGGGCACCTGAACTTTCAGAATCAGCAACGAAAGTACGTAACGAATCAAGGAGAGATGCACGAGGTGATCAGGCTGACAGATTATCGAGAAATCGCACGGAGAAAGAAGAGATATCTAAACAAGATGGTGAAAAGGAGAGAATATTGAAACTGGTTGAAGAACAAGGGGAGGTATAGCGGACAGATAAAACAGCGATGCGATGTAGCTTTCGACAATTTGAGATTGTAGGGTGAAGCTATGGACGCAAGTGCGGTTAGAAGAATGATTCTCAGTTTTGAAAAGAAAAGTCTGAAGAACCAGGAAATGAGGATGAAATATCCTGATAATCCTGAAAGGCTTGCTTTAGACACTTACGTGATCAAGGTCTTTATGTTTTTATTGAAGTAATGCTGATTAGGTTTATGGAATCAGAGTTGGAACTTCATGATGAAATACAACAGCTACGTGCTGTGGCAACTGTACCAGAGCACTATTCTCTGCTTGTTGACTTAGGAACTGTTCAGTCACTTCTGGGTCTGCTGAGCCATGAGAACACAGGTATCCGACTTCTAATGGAAATGTTCTTACTATGGCTTGTATTGCTAAAAGGTGAACTTCCGTTGTCATCACACTTCAAATGGCGGTGTTTGAGTATTTACACACAGCATGCTACTACAGGCTGTAATTTATTGCAGGAATTTTTTGTTGGGTTTTATAGCAAGAGTTGGTCTGACACTATAGTATCTCTGCAACAACATGTGTATTTGTGCCAGTAGAAATGATGTTGCTTTCAATATCTAGGTTAAACTCAATAATTGTTTGTGCTAATTGGACAAGTGGGAAGATGACCTCTCAGGCAGTATACATGAATATTGGTTGTGTTGTGCTGTTGGAGTACACTCAAACCTCCCTAATCTGGACAGTATGAGACCAGCCACTGTCTGGATTCTAGAAATGTCTGGAAGATAGAGATAGCTAACTCGCGTATTATTCTTGGAATCCCAGATCATTTTAATGTAAGGTTTGGTCAACATCATACCAGTTTTGCATGCAGTACACACTTGTACTACATTGTAATGTACATGTTTACTTTGTACTACAGTTACATATGTTACATACGTGTTCTCCTACGCACTGGCATGTGATAGTTGTGACAGCTTGAGAATTGAGTGTTTATACGGGGAGTTTCTTGAAAAACCTTTGGAGCCCCAAGACCTGGTATGCGCTGGGTAAATGTGTCTGGATCTCGGAGGTCTAGATTTGAGAGGTTCGAGTGTATTCTCATCAGAGGTTTTCTAACGTGCAGTGCTAGTTAAGTTATGATGACATCACTTTTTTATTTTGCAACTTTTACACATGTAGGATTGTTTGGGAATGATACACTTCCTTTCATGTGTAACCTGCTGTCGTTTACTACTAAAACATCACCTCACAGCCAATAGCACTTAGATGCATTTATCTTGCACAACAAATACAACAGTCTAATACCTACTCGTATCAAACCCTCTGGCGTTGTTATGTCATACAGGAACCAGGCACAACAGCATGAGAGGGTCTATTATGAGGCTACCTACCAATAACCAAGCAAAGCTCCAAGTGTCATTTTTGTGGGAATTGGGGCATTGTGTCTTCTGTAAATTGGCATTTCAACTGTGATACAAAACAGGTGTACACATGCCAAGACCAGTAATTTTTTAGGAAACGGCTGTACCAAGGTTCTAGGCTTGACACAGTTTCTACAAAGTAGTTAGTTTCTACTTGTACTAGTACTGTAGGCTGTTGAAAACAGAAACAGGCCATTAATTTTAGCATAACTGAGCTTATGATATATTTGCAAGTCAGGTTTGAGTAATGCATCTATTGAAGATGTGCATCAGTGTTTATATTGAGAAAAAGTTTCATTGTGTTAGTTTTTGATCTAAATGTGGGTATGGGACTATACTCACTACAGAGTATGAATCTGGTAGATAACAACGTTTAACACATTGCATGAGGCAGACAATTTTATATTGGGACAATTACAGTTAGTAGTTGGAAAGATTTTAATATGTCTTGGTCAATGTACAACACACCAAAAGGTAAGTTTAGTGAAGGGAACCTTTGTAGCATGGTTTTGGTTTAGATGAGGTAGTGTTGTAATATCTGTACTGCTGGGAATATTTATATACATGGAGTATCAAAATGCTGGAAATGGCTGCTGCTGGGTTTGTGTTTGGTAGACTTGTTGTTTTCTGTTGCTTCAGACGTTTCCATTGGGGTTGTGGATCTTGTTCAAGAGTTGACTGATGTAGACACTCTGAATGAAAGTGAAGACGGAGCTGAGGCTCTCATTGATGCTTTAGTATGTTGGTGTTATTTGTGCAATTGGCACTGTATCACTCTCCTGTCTTGTCCTCTCTTTTCCTCGTCCTCTCTTTTCCTCGTCCTCTCTCTCTCTCTCTCTGTCTTCCTCTTTGTCTCCCTCATTTCTCCCTCTCTCTTTTGTCTCCCCGTCCTCTTCCTTCTCCTATTCTTTTCCCTTCTTTCCTCTTTCCTCCTCCCCTTTCTTCCTTCTCATCCCTCCCCCTTTCCCTCTGTTGTTTCTTCTCTTCTGCCCTTTCCCTTTCTTCTGTTTACTGCTTCCCTTTCTTTTCTTTCCTCCCTTTGAGTTTTCCTTATTTTCCATCATTTCTTCCTCCCTCCCTCCCTCCCTCCCTCCCTCCCTCCCTCCCTCCCTCCCTCCCTCCCTCCCTCCCTCCCTCCCTCCCTCCCTCCCTCCCTCCCTCCCTCCCTCCCTCCCTCCCTCCCTCCCTCCCTCCCTCCCTCCCTCCCTCCCTCCCTCCCTCCCTCCCTCCCTCCCTCCCTCCCTCCCTCCCTCCCTCCCTCCCTCCCTCCCTCCCTCTCTTTCTCTCTCTCTTTCTCTCCTTTTTGTTTGTTTTTTATTCTAATAATAAAAACCATTCCTTTTTCATTAGCTGGAAGGACAGATTGTTTCCCTATTGATACAAAACTTGGAGCGTTTAAATGAGTCTGTACAGGAAGATGCAAATGGTGTTCATAACATTTTAGGTGAGGACTGGTACGTTTTGTTAGAGAAGAATATTGATGTTTAGCTTTCTAGGAATTGTTGAGAATTTGATAGAGTTTCGGCCTGAAGTAGCACAACTAGCAGCAGAACAAGGGCTAATGCCTTGGTTATTGAAGAGACTGAAAGTGAGGAGGAAAGAAAGACACTTTGCTTGCACAATGCATTTGCTTTTGTTTGGCAGACAGCTAGAGGAACATTTGATGCCAACAAGTTGTATGCTAGTGAAATCTTAGCTATTCTGTTGCAGAACCACAAAGGTAGAGAGTATTGAGTGTACTGTACTGATATTCTTAATGTTTTTAGTTTGTAACTGTTTGTGTAAAGTTTTATTAATAAAGATAGTCAGGCAGAACGGAGACATGTAAACAATGTGACATTTGTTGTTTATATTGTTTTTCTCTATTGCTTGTGCAGTATCTGTAGTGGGATGGTGCCATTTCTATTTGTAAAATTAGCATTCTGATTTTCTAGTCTACTGGGCTATTTAATTAACAAACACTAACAAGAATACATTAACTGCTTTAATTTTGGTATAGTATCATAATTTGTTCTGAAGAAAAGTCAGTTCACGACTTTACGGCTTATAAAATTTAATATTATGTTTATTATCTTACATATTAGAATAAAACATGCCTGGAAACTAAATGTGTTTAGAAAGAACGTGCCCCCAGTGGCGTTGGTTATTGTGGTATTGCTGTTGCATAGCCTAGACTTTGCTTCTCCACAACATGGCGAATGTGGCTCATGAGTCGTGAGAAGTCTTGTGAGGATGCATTGCGGTGTAGTGCGGTTGTAGAGGGATTTATAGGAAATAACGACCATGTAATAGTTTGTTCTTGCGTTTTTGTAGTAACTCTCAACATTTCTCCAGAACTCTCTCTCTCTAATACTTGCCACATAGGCATAAAAAGGTCATCAACGGGAAGATGTATTAAATTATACATTTTGGTTTTAGCCCACCTTATTATTATGTGACAGTTAAACACATTTACTTGAACTAACTACCTCTGAACCATGTTTAAGAGAATCCTGTTTGGTGGCAAATTAAACATATTTACTGGTAGTGGAGACTCACTGAAAGTTAACTTGTTAGAGTGAAACAACTTTTGAACATATTATTACTAGTGACACAGCTTAATTAACTAGAGTGACAAAATTGTCCATATTTTTGTATCAAGATTGGTCATTGATTGGATGCGGGGAACTTGCCTATGTACTATGAGAAAGCTTTGGTATATTTTTGAATTTTAGTCGATAATAAAATAGCAATGAGCAGGCAGGCAAGCAAGCAGGAAACCGATGGATGGATGGTAGATAGTTGACAACCATAATCTTACAACACAGTCACCAAGTTAAGAATAGAAGGCTCAGCCGAGACTTGAAAATAGAGGTACTGTAATTCCACACAAGTTTGGGTGGATTTTATTTGTGGTAAAGTTTAATTCTGACTTTTGAGCAACATAAATGACCGACTGAAATTTCATATACGATATCTAGAATGTATGCAGGTATGTACTATATATACATGCAGCTACAAACTATTAGCTTCAAAAGTAGCTGCTAGTAATCTTTATTCAGTGAAATGCATTTTTTCAATGGCTGACAATGATGTAGACTAAATTAGTTGGTGAACGACACAGTAGTACTGTGGCATACTAATAGTGTCTGGACATAATCACCACTACTTCAAAAATCTGGAACAGAATAGCCACTGGACGATATTTTGCTACTGGGTGATATTTTTTGTAAAACACTGGCTGCTGGCTGATCGGAATTGTCATCAATGTAAGAAGATGTCTTGCAACACCATTTTTAGCATCAAGACTGTCGATCTTTTTGGAGATTCTCAGGTCAAGGCCGTCATACGTTTTTGACTGCTTCAAAGACTAAGGTGTGGCTACTGAGACATACTGCACGTGGGTCATACAAGGTGTTTCCTTCACATAAAATACTTGCATATGACTCAACAGTTGTACAGATAGTAAGGTAACAGATTGTCATAGCCAGGTACATTCAATTCTTTAGTGATAAACGACTGTCTTGCAATCAAATGAGCAATGAGTGTGCATACCTTGCTGCCCTCCGTCCATCTGTCTGAGATCGACAAACGTCGGCAGAGAAAATGACTGCGAACAGGTGAGAATCTCTAAAAATCAAAGGCAATTTCTTGACTGTGGAGTGTGACAACTTGATTGATGACTTGTTTTCAGCCTCTTTGAGTGGTAACTGTTTGTTCAGTTCGTTCTGAAGCTGTTGTAACTCTGAAAGTATTCCTGTCATCTCCCATCCCTGAAACTTGACAGTAGGATTGATTTCACATTATTAATTTATAAGCTACTGGACATTCAAAAGCTTGAGAACTGACTGGTTTACATCAGGGCAGGGTGAAGTGGCAACAGCCATCATATTGTTATGGTCTTTCATGGCATCTGTGACCGTCCTTGCAGACCAGTTTGTAGACTATACCTTGAAAAGCAGTTGACACTAAGATCCAGTGGCTGATGCTCACTTATACAGTTCCCTGGTATGACTTCCAGTTCAAATCCAGCAGCCTTTGACTCATCAAGGATAACTTGAGTATGGTAAGCTGCATAGACATCAAGAACTATCAGATCCCTTTGATCAACTCAATTGCTAAGCACTAATGCCATTCTTTGGTTTACAACACTGGTCCATGAAACCAAGATCTTATGGATGTATCGACATACTGTGTCCTCCGTTGACCAGTGGGATTGTGAAGGGCAAATATCCCTGCTCTCAGGAAATCGAACACTATTGAGAGCATGACATCTCTTTGTAGTTTCTTTGTAAAGAAGTTGAGGACTTAGTAGCTTTTCTAGTGGAGTGCATGCAAGAACTGCTGTAATTTAATTTGCCTCTTATGTTGGATCCCTACAACTGGAAGTTTGGGTTTTTCTCAGCCAAGGTCCAAGAAGACACTGGTATAATAGTGACACCAGTCTCATCAAAGTTGACAATCAACTGCATTGGCATGACAAATTTCTTTACCTTGAAACAATCCTAGAAAGAAGGTTTTTGCAACGATTCAAAATCTTATGGGAGCTTTTGGCAGCCTGTTCAGCTTACCTTTTTCTGAAGTTTAGATGACACAAGAGAGAATTTGCTCATGTCCTGGTGCTTTGTAAGCTGCCTCCAAACTCAGGGAGCAGATCATGCTTTCTCACTCCAACTATTCTTAAAGGAGTGGCTTGGGTGAAGTCAGTTGACAATCCACCATTCTCTCTAATTGCAATAGTGTTTTTACACAAGATTGTCAATTCGGGCCCTAACACTTTCTTGCTTGCAGTACGGCAAAGTGACGATGTTGTTTGCAGCACTTTTGGGTGTGTTCACTTGTTTCTTCAACTAACTCTGCTTGCCTTTGAATCTATGTGTATGGGCCATCATGTCATAGCAATGATGTAAAGTGGTGGCTCGCTGCAGTACCATTTTCGTTGGCATGTCTAGCCATCTTGCATCACAGCTCTCCACTGTAAGTGTGGCAGTTGCCTCTTTCCTCTTTTGTTGTTGCTCATTTGTATTACTGAATGCTTCTGATGACTCTCCTAGCTTTGTCTCTTTGATGACTATGTTGACAGCTGCTGATAACTGTGCTTTTTGCGTGTTCTCCTTGTTTTGATTAAGAAGCCCTAACACCTGACGACTTGGCCATAACCCTCACAGCTTGAGTTCTTCTTGGCTAACCAGGAGATCAGCAAAATTGCATCAAAACGTTTCAATTATGACCCATGTCCAATGTCTGTGTTACTATCATCACCAGTGGTCAGGAATCCAAAGTCACCTGTTTCAATAGTAGACAAAACTGAAAACTCAAGCATTGGCTTATACCGAAAACAACATTTGAAAGATACCAGCATATTCTGACCACCAAAGTTACAACAGCCAGCATCTAAGAATTTAGAATGTTACACGGATTTGAGTAGATGCTGGTTAGTGAGATACATTGAACTTTCACAAATTTATTTTGCAGAAACTGCTATACCGTATTTGCCCATAATAACGCCCTGGGCATATAGAAAAGAAACACTTTCTGGGCGTATACTAGGGCATGGGCATTATTTTGGTCCTAGGCGTATACATGGTCACTAAATGTTGTCGTCTGGCCAGTCATCATCTAAATACTTGAAGACAGAAATACCACAAATGCTTGCAATTATCCATTTGCAAGATCTAAGGTAGTGGTATTCATTCAGCATCAGCATATACGCAGAAACTAAACACTATACACACGTGGTCGGACTGAAGCCCGTCAAGAGCATCAGGGGCAGTAATTGCAACGAAGACATGAGTCTAGCGGCAAGCACTCTCACTCAACATTGACACCAGCTCATCAAACGCACACAGATGGAGACGAATGTTCTGCAGACCCATTTTGTTTTGTCTGCGCATGCGTATTCCGGGCTTATACTTGGGCATGGGTGTATAGTTGGGCATGGGCGTTTTTTCGGGCTGAAAGTTCTGACCTGTCGCACATGGGTGTATATACAGGCATGGGCGTTAGGTATGGGCGTTATTACGGGCGAATACGGTATTTCTCAAAATGTCTGTGCTAGCTTTGTTTAATCTGGTCAGTTATCACTATTCTCCATTGGCGTTTACCTTTTACACGTACTGGCTAATGAGATTACGGTTCTTACCTTCTTTAATACCATATAACCAGCTATTTCTGCGATCATGACATTTCTGTGAATTCTGAGAAGAAATCATGGAGCGTGCATAAATAAAATTTGTAGATATTTAGGGCTATCCTCAGAGTTGTAGGCAGTTGCTGCAGACACATGTACATGTGTGTACCAGTAACTCTTCATGGTTGAAATGCAAATATTTAATTCGCAGTAATTAAAGCTTCTGTCTAGATTCTCAAATCACAGAAATTGAAGACCACAGAAATAATCAGTTATACTCTTAAGTTATTAGCTATCAGTGGGTGAGTTTGACCTCTGGTTTGGAAGAATTGCATACTCTATGTATCTTTCTACGATCCACTAACATGCGATTACTCCCTATTATTACTATATCACTGTGCCTTACATAAACTGCTCACTTTTGACACTGTACAGGATGTGTACAGTAGTGATGCAATTTTATTAGATAATGGTCTAATAGAATTTTTATGATAATGTGATACTGCTCTTAGCCACTTAGCCTTCTTTCATATGCAGAAACTGTATACCGCTTTCCTCTTTACGAGGAAGTTTGAAACCTCTATAAATGGAAATCTAAGCTCTTGCAAATCCAAGCTCTCGCACAACGGTATACTGTGACCTAGGGTAGGTGATTTACGATTTAAAATGTGAACGCAAACAGAGAGTAGTGAGTGGCTGGCTGGATGTGCATGCAGGCTGACAGACTGATGAATATAATTTATCAGCTTAAGGTAAATGAGGGTTATTAATTAATATGAATGAAATGTGTGTTTGCCTATTAGGTAATAGGGTGACTCTTGGAGAACTGAATGGTGTTGACACACTGCTCCAATGTCTTTCTGTATGTGACAGATTGCATTTTCTATTGAAATATTTACACTAATTGATGATTACAACAGTATTACACACGCCGCAATCCTCAATCATCAGATGAACAAGAAATGCTTGAGAACTTGTTTGATGCACTTTGTTCTGCATTAACTTGCAGTCCGAACAGAGAAAGGTTTCTGAAAGCTGAAGGACTGCAATTGATGATTCTCATGCTAAAGTTAGGTTACCAGAGGGTATCATGATGTTGATAGTGTTGAAGTATATTAAGTATTTTGTATTAGAGAGAAGATGGCATCTAGATGTGGAGCCTTGAAAGTTCTTAACTATGCAATGACCAATGCCGAGGGTGCTAGCAATTGTAATGTATTTGTGGATGTACTTGGTCTAAGAAGTCTCTTCCCAAACTTCATGAAGGTAGGCCTGTCATTTGTAAGTGTACATGTTGTGAACACATTTATGTATCATTGTGTGTGCACATTGTTGACTACATTTGTCAGTGCATGTGTTTGCGGCAGCCTGCTTTTAAGCCTAGGTGTATGTGCATGCCTGCATGTTTTGCCTGTGTGTGTGTGTGTGTGTGTGTGTGTGTGTGTGTGTGTGTGTGTGTGTGTGTGTGTGTGTGTGTGTGTGTGTGTGTGTGTTTGCATGTTAACTTGTGTACTCTATTGTGCATCTTGTTCTTTATCACTGCATTCACACATTCTCTGACTTTGTTGATGTGAATGATAGTTTCCAAAGAAGGGTAGAAAAGGGTCAACAGAATCAGAGCATGAAGGTTTTCTTCTAATTTTGGACATACAGGAGTTAATATACTAATATTTATTAACTCTTTGGCACAGAGCATGTCTGCTCTATCATTGCATCATTGTTTCGAAACTTGAGTAGTGCAAACAAAACTAGACTTTTAAGGAAGTTTCAAGAAGACAATTGTGCAAAGGTAGGTGGAGACTGAAGACTCACCAGCAAGATGACAGCAAACAGTATTTTGTTAGGTTGAGCGGCTTATGGAGTTGCACCGGAAGTATTCTGATAGAGTGGGAAACGTCGATAGAGAAATAGAACAAGAGAAAGCTGTGAGCTGGAATGTTTGAGTAGTTATGTTGTTTTGAGTAATTTAAGTGTGCTAAATAGGACATGACTGATGATGAGCTAGCTGGGAAACAGGATGACTTTTACATGAGAAGACTCGATGGTGGACTGTTCTGTCTTCAACTAGTAGATTATGTTATTGGTGAGGTGTATGTTCATGGTGGTGATGAGGTATATGCAAAATACATAATTAGATACTAGTGTGAGTGTAAACAGTTTTTGTTTCAGTCTAGACATAGAATTCTAACTGTTCTTGCTCAACACAAAGACTCAATAAAGAGTGTCAAGAAAGTCCTCAGAGGTTGGCAGTGTAAATATTACGCACAGTCATACTGGTTTGCTTAGCAATAAGCTTAGTAAAGAAAGTTTAAGATTCATGAGCCTAGACAAAAATGTAATTACTTCACAGGAGTGTGCACATGCTTAGTATTTAGCTATGTGCTGATATTTTTAAGGGTCATCTGTTTTGTCAACATTTTACAAAAAATAAAAACTTATTGTTTTACCCAAAACCCCTACCTCTACCGTGAAAATGAAAAATGGTCAATGTCTCTAATTTTCAACCTATATGCTGCCATTTGGGCTTGTAGGTTTCATGTACTAGGTGTCCAAGTAGTCCGAGAGTTGGTCGGAGTCTTTGGATTCTGAGGAGAAGCTGTGGAACATCTAAGGGCGCATTTCCACTAGTGCCTAAACCGGTTTAACAAGTGGTTTAAGCTAAACTGGTTTAAGAATTCACTTGTTTCCACCTGCACTAAACCAGTTCTATTTCAAACCTAAACCACTTTCATAAACCCACTTCAAAGTAGATTTAGCAAAGTGGTTTAGGTTTAACTGTCACGTGACAGTAGAGCACTTGTTTAGATGGCTTCCAGCAATGTCGTTTTGATGATATTGACTATTTTGCTGGGATAGGAGTGCCCTAAAAGATGTAAGGGTCGTTAACTAGGGGAAAGAAATCAGTAGCTACGGAGAGAGACAAGACGATGTCCTTGGTCATCATCATGCAAATTCCTACTAGCAGATGCTGAATCAGTGAAAACCAACAGTTGCTCTGACTCGGCGACAAAGCAGCCCAATACTTCAAAATAAGGCGTTCCTAGACTGTTTGTTTTGCACATCCCGGATGTGCAAGTTCCTAGTGGAAACATTCGCTTTCTTGAACTGGTTTAGTTCTTAAACCTGTTTAAGCTAAACTAGTTTAAGGTGCAGATAGTGGAAACACGGCCTAAGCCTGTGGACTGTTTTAAGGCTGGTTCACAATATGCTACGGAGCGCAATCCGTTCCGTTCTGTACGACAGACGGATTGCTTGACGGAGCGTTGACAGACAGATAGAATCGATTCTATCTTGTTCGGTCCGACAGGAAGTTGATGGACTGCAACAGGAAATGATTAGTTACTGTTACCCAATCAGTGAAGTGCAAAAACAAGGATGACATAATCATGCAGTGCGCGAATGGTATTTAACATTAATTAAATTAATGGTAAATAGGAAACCAAGGGTGAAATAAGAAACCAAGGGGTGAAAGGGAGTCGTGAAGAAGGAAGTACAACATCATCAATAAAAGGAAGTGCTATCTGGCAAGACATTCTATCATGGCATGGTGATGATCTGCTGGGAGGGTCATCACCTTTACAGCATACACCAGAAGATGTCCCTATCTCTACTGGACACAAGAAACAGTGCATCTGCAACAATGGGATCCAAACACTGGTCTATGGGCTCGGTGATACCCAGTGAATGCGTCACATTGAAGTCTTTTTTGGATGGTGTTGGTGATAAAGACTCCACAAGGACACCCAGTTCCTCTATGCCTTGACCTTGTTTGGAGGTATACTTTCTTACTTTCTGTGATGCATATTCGTGAAACTCCAGAATGGGTGAGCACAGGTTTATGACCATATTATCCTACCTATTGTGGTTGAATAGTAGAATGGGTCTGTTGAAGGTTCACCTCGTAGGTATCCTTTTGAAGCATTTAGCTATTTTGGTAACTGGTGTAGGCTAGTGTAGGCTAGTTGCATGTCTCTATTCTTATAAGGTAATTTTAGTCGTAGTGAGAGCCTCAAGAACGATGTCCAGTTGGCTCACACCAAGAATGACGGGGATGACGAAGACATCTCCGTCACACCAGCAGTCACCAACCTGGCCAAGGTTATGGATTGTCAAGTCTTTTCATGTGTATGATTAAAAGAGTTATTTATAACACCAAACTTTGTGATAGTACGTACAGTTGTAGGTCACTTACAACAGCTTGAGTATGCGTAGGCCATCTTCAGACTTTTGACAATGCCTTGGATATGTAGTTGAAAGCAATGATCAATTGTTTACCTATCTCACTATACATAGAATTTTGACTATCTGGTCACTCACTATCTTTTGTCGGGTGATTGGACATAAAGTCATTAAAGGATATCAAGTATCCTGATAGTCTCCTGCGTAGTGGTAACTATTTTAGAGATGCCATTAGTGTTTCCTCTGGACGATCACCAAATAGCCAAATGCTACAAACATGTCGCTAGCAATAAAATGGTAATGCCTCCTCACCAATTTGGCTAGCTATTACAGTGTACCGTGTGCGCCATTCTCTGGACCAGATCTTGCAAGCACAGTCGTTACAAAGCACTAGGATAGGCAATTAGCGCAACGCATTGGAGCTCTAGTAAAAGGCCTATCTATTGTGCATGCTATAGCTATGTTATGCACACGGCGGGTGCACTCTTTTTGCGTACTATACGGCTTCCATAACTAGCATTGAACTATAGAAATTAGGTTCTGAAGACGCCAGTGAGAAGTAAAGCGGAAGCAGACCAATGGTAGAAACCATGAGAAAGAGGACGACAATGATGACCTCAATGATGCTGACAGGTTTAGATACAGATGTTAATGCTTCAAGACTTTGATTTTGACAGAGCGTTTAAATTTTGGTATAACTAGCCAAGAAGGATGGAATTGAACGCTTGAAGTCTGGTTGTGGACTCAGTCTTACCAAAGTCACGTTTCTTTTAGCACAACATATGCATGTCAGATATTGTACTACGTTTGTTTGACAATTGATGAATGCTGCCTGTCTGTTAGACCATGTTAAACTTGAATCAATAGAAACATCACTGTTGTCATTTAGATTATTGTTAGCAGTTTGATGTTTGGGCAATTTTTCTTGGCTCTCAAGTAAAGTGCTTGGCTACAAACGAACAATCTTCTCCTTTAGCCAATCCAGCGGAAACACTGCATTAACTAGGCTAAGTGTTCTAGTCAAAACATATCAAGATCATTCACTTTCTTGCTTACACCAGTCAGACTTGCTTGAATTCCATCCACTATCTTTGGTTTGATTCACTTTCACATTGTTATTGATGGTTGTTACATTGGTTTGAATCTCATTCACCATTTGTAGTCCATGATCCAACTCCAGAATTGTGACATGTCATTGCACCCCTTGTCCAACTTTTGTCTTTCAGTGGATTTGTACTAACTAAAAGGTGCTTATTGCAAATCCAAATGTTGCCCTTTGATTAAAGTGTCCTAAATAGGAGAAACAAGCGATGAACTTGTTGCCATGGCAACCACACAACATACACACCTTTTCTGTGTAATCTAACCACTTCTTTTATCAAGAACCTTATATTACAACATCTCTACTTGATTTGTAATATGTGCAGTAGAAATCATCTGAAACACAACACTTTTTAATAGTCTAGTGACTTGTAGCCTCGAACTTCCAGACCAGAAAGCCTGCGACTCTAATCTGGACCAGAACTTTACAAAAATGATTTCGGAAATAGCCTTCTAAGCCAATCAGCATCTTAGATCCGGAATGTTGGCTCTAAATTCTGATTGGTTTAGCAGTAATTGGTTATGCTAAGTGCACTAATGCTGATTACGCGCATGTGAAATCCTTGTGGGTGCTAAGTGCACACCAGAGGTGCTAAGTGCATGTGAGAGTCCTGAATAGAGACTATAGGAGGGGAAGGGGAGGGGGAGAGGAGGAGAGGAGGAGGAGAGGGGGAGAGGAGGAAGGGATGGGGAGAGGAGGAGGGATGGCAAGAGGAGGAGGGGATGGGGAGAGGAGGAGGGGAGGGGAGAGGAGGAGGAGGAGGGGAGGGGAGAGGAGGAGGGGAGGGGAGAGGAGAGGAGGAGGGGAGGGGAGGGGAGAGGAGGAGGGGAGGGAGAGGAGAGACAACATTGTCCACCGATGTGTCCTTGTTCAGGTTAGGCGCAGTGTTGAGTCAAACACAGTCCAATAGTGAGTACAAAGCAGTCGCATATGCTTCCCGATCATTGTCTACTGCAGAGCGATGCTATGAAGAGATAGGAAAGGTAGTGCTGCCATCGTTTGGGCAGCCGAGAAATTTTCTAAGTTTTTGATCGGCAAAAGTGGAAACGGACTACAAGCCGTTGGTACCTTTATTAGGAAGCAGAGGAATTGTTGATTTACTTATCCGCATTCAGCGGTTTCGTTTGAGATTACTCCAATTCCATTACACTATTTCTCATGTTCCAGGAATAGCCTGATTTCAGCTGACACGTCCAGATATGGTTGATACAGCTTTCGAATCTGATGTTGAGGCATATTTTTACAGTTGTTCAGTCGTTTCCGGATTCAGAAACAAAACTACAGTAAATTTCAACACTTCAAGATGAGGATGAGCTGTGCCGTCGAGTTAAATTATACGTATCATCACAATGGCCACCACCGGCAAGTTACGTACTGGACTGTAAGAGATTATCTCTCAATTCAGAACGGACTGTTATTCAGAGACGCATGGATCGTGATACCCCACCGTTGAGAAAAGAAGTACTGGAGAAAGTTCATTCCAGCCATCAAGGGATCAGTAAATGTAGGGAACGAGCGTGACAAAGTCTGGTGACCAGGAATTGGCAGCCAGATTGAAAGGTTGTTTCTAAGTGTCCAACATGTGCCAAAGAACGACGAAATCCAACAGAACCATTGCTTTACACTGACTTCCCAGATTACCTTTGGCAGAAGATCGCCACGGATCTTTTCAAGTGGCAAGGACAGTCGTATCTTCTATCAATTTGACTACTGTTCCAGATACATTGAACTGACACAAGTGAGAGAACGTACATCAGCAGCTGTCATCAATGGCTTAAAGTCAATGGTTGCTAGACATGGACTTCCCGAGACAGTGGTATTGGATAATGGACCGCAGTACGCGTCAGATCTCTTTGCAGATTTTGCGAAACAGCATCATTTCAGGCATATAACATCAAGCCCGAGATACCCGCAAGCTAACGGAGGCTGAAAGAGCAGTTAAGACAATGAAGTCAACGCTACAGAAGTGGACAGATCCATACTTAGCTCTCTTAGCTCTCTTAGCCTATAGATCAACACTTCATAACGGTTATAGTCCGGCCAAACTTTTGATGAGCAGGAAGTTGAGAACCGCAGTGCCAATCATCACTGAACAGTTGAAGCCAAAATTACTAGACGGTAAACCTGATTCAAAGCCGAGAACTGCTATACAAACAGATGAACGCCAACTTTGACAGACACCACAATGCTCGTGAGTTGACTACTTTGGATGTTGGATTACAAGTCTGGATTCCTGACCAGAAACGATACGGTACGGTGGTAGAAACAACAAGCCTTCGATCATACGTTATTCAGACACCTACAAGACAACTTCGACAAAACCACTGCAGCCTGAATCTGATTCGGACAAGTGTGGATAGCCCGGTTGACACAAACTCGGAAGACTTCCAAAACCCGAGCGGACAGACGGAACTTAACGAGCAGATTTTTAGAGACACTACAAAAGTTCAAGGAGAAGATTTGGACAAGACGTCAGTGAAAACCATCAGACACTTCTGTGAAACAAGAAACAGTTTTGCATTCAGGACGAGTTAGTCGTCCTCCTGTTAGATCGGATCTCTAGACGGGGAGACGTAGTAGTAGCATAGTGTCCGGGACTTGTTGAGTTATGTATGTTAGTTAATGACCCTGTATGTTAGCGAACATGTGGAGATTCTAGTAAATCTGAATCCGTGTACTGACGCAACATCAGAGACACTGCCTAGAGACGCTACAATAGGTACAGCCTCTTACAATGAGAGAATACATACAATACACAGTCAAACACACACATACACATACTTATATTAGAGATGCTAAGAGTTTTTGGTGCTTTAAACTGATGTTGGTGAATCTTCACCTACAGTAGCTTAATTAATTAAATGTGCTTCATATGATTACTCTGTCTATTTGGCTTTTGTTAGGCCATGTTTAAAGGTGCACGGTCATGGTCGGACATGCGCACTTGAGCCAATCTCAAGTGAGGTAGCTTTTGCATCATAGCTATTGTACGTAACATATGTTCAAGTGTCCTGGCAAGAAATCAGTTTCGATTAGTAGTTAGCCCTCCAATGCTGTTCATATGTTGCGCATGTTCAAAGGTCAATAGACGAAACTACTGAAAAATTGGCTATTTAGGTGTCGATTGACAGGCACGGCAGCAGTGTAAGCTTTAAACAATACAAATTTTGGTGCTCACTGTGAACTGAGTGCACTTGATTACTCTGAGAGAAAGATGTGACTACTGCAGATGCAACATATGGGAACATGACGTGTGCTTTCTGGTCACGTGCAGAGCGTAAGGAACTCCGATCTGGCTCGAAGTGTGAGGGTGCTTGTCAAATTTTACCGAAACTGCAGTGTAGCAACCTCAGTTTGAGGTTATAAAACAAAAATTTCAAGAACTAAATCTAAAAAGACTAGAATTTAACTACCAGAGTCACAGTCTAACTCAACCTCATACTGCAACGTCTTGATTGTTCCAATTCAGGCTATAGAGAGACATCAGTCAGCTTTGCCTTCAGTGCTAATTAGAGCGTAAGTCCTTGCGGTTACTGAGTGTTTGAAAAAGTGCACCCTTTTCAAAGGGATGCAGTGCGCATGTTCGACCATGACCCTGCACTTTTAATTGGGATGCCAAGGGCATGGACAATACTCATCAAGAGTACAGGTCAGGTGGCTTTACAAACTGGCAACCCAATTTCTAACAGTAGTGATCCTGTGTGTAGTCTAGCAACTTCATAACTGTAGTGGTGATAGTATATAGTATTTGCTAGGATGGTAAGGTAGTTGTTGCTAATTTCAATCCCCTCTGTCTGTAGTGAATCTCTCGCTTGCCTAAAGCCAAATCAGATTTATAAACTGCAATGATGTTGACACTATTATTGCCACTATCTGATTAGTTTACTGTAATTGATTGCAGCTGCTTGTGTTCCTAGAGTATGCTGACAATGTCGGAGACCTGGATGACAAGATCAACAGGGACTTGGAACGTCAGAGGTTACTGTCTTTACTGTCAGAACTTTAACTACCAACGTCATCTAATAATCAAGTAGCAACACTAACTGAACCATACCTATTATGAGCAATAGTTGCTATAATCTATGAGCAGTGTCAGGAGCAGTCTCATTCTTCTGATCATAATTTGAGGTGATTCCTGCTTCATATCTGTTTGGTGACACAGAAATTGTTTGACTAGAAACCCAGTCTACAAATCAATACAATTCCACTCGAATCAGCAAGTTATAACTTGTTTACCATTTTTCAAATGAATCTCAGCAGTATTACACAGCTAGACTACATACAAGAAAATGTATCTCTTTGTCTATTAATAGCATGGTCACAATTGTGTTCACTAATGTAACAATAGGAAAACCCATTGACTGCACTTACTTGACAGTCTCAGGCTGATATCACAGCAAAGTATTCAGTCATCAAAGTACAGTAGTATTTGCCAGTGTGTGTGTGTGTGTGTGCATGTGTGTGTGTGTGTGTGTGTGTGTGTGTGTGTGTGTGTGTGTGTGTGTGTGTGTGTGTGTGTGTGTGTGTGTGTGTGTGTGTGTGTGTGTCCGTCCATCCGTCTATCATTGGCCTCTCTCTTGTCATGTCAATTGAGGTCGTGATATATATATATATGTACGTCAGCACTTGTCATATGGATTTACGGCAAAACGGAGAGACGGATCGACATAACGATGATGCCAGGTGAATGCAACATATGCGCTAAAAATTGAATCAAGGGTCCCCTTTTGAGGGGTCAACTCTGTTATAATTTCTTGATGAGAAGAGTGAAATGAGTCTCGATTTTGCTCTCGTACGTGACTAAGAAGCAAAGGAGACTGATGAGTGACAAAAGAAATGGAAAGAAAAAGAAATTGTCCGACAATTTTGAACGAACCCTTCAACACAGGCAGAATTCTTACGCATAAACATTCACATAAATGTTGCTCTGTACATTTTGTTGATATTATGCCAATCAATATGCATTGAAACTAATGAACATATTCCTTTCTAGTGCCTCAAAGTGTTAATGTGGGATGGCATCCTAATACCGTCCTCGGCATTTTGAGTCTTTTTTTTTTACGAAATGTACAAACTAAGACTGACAAAGGGAGAGTCATTCGTACCGTTTTCTTTGTTTTTTTTACTAATCCTTTCATGTATTAATTAACTGGAAGTGGCCCATATCTTGAACTAAATGCAGTAACAGAGGGTAGATGTCATGGTTAATTTTGGGTGGTAAACTTTACTTGGTATTCAATAGTCAGACTATTAAGCTTACAACAGGTGATGCTGTGTTTGCTAATTATCAACTAATGACATAGGGAAGGACAGATACCACTTGACTCACCGAACTGTCGTGTAGCCTGTGCTCCAGTAATGGGAACAACAGCTTTGGTTATGACATTGTCTTTTCCTGGCAGTGTTGTGTCTATCTCTTCCACTGGACTTTCTACACCACCATAATGAGGATATGCCGTGCTCACTTCACTAATAGGAAGTAACATTCCATCCTTGGCAATATTATGCTGCAAATTTCGAACTGCATTCTGTGATGGCTCTTCTCCGGCAGCTAATGCATCCAGCAGCATCTACACCCATTGTTGTATCACTCAGATATGGTTCAATTATTAAAGTGAATTTGACAATACCTGTGTATTGCTATCCAAAGTGGCAGCTGGAGATCGAGCATTGGGAGTGAAAAGCTAAAACAAAGTAGTGACACAAAACAGCCCAAAATTCCCAAAAAAATTATTCTTACATCTGTAACAACCGATGAGTCAAATGCATCACTGGTTTCAAAAACATTTCGCACGCTGTCAATTCCTTCATCCAGACTGTCCAAATGCTCCATTAGAGAAGAGCTATAATGAACATAGTAGGCACATAGTAGGCACTGGCTACTGGGCAACAAAGTACAACACTAACATGTCAGTCACTTCACATTCTGGCACTTGTGGCATTAGACAACCTGGATCATCAGACAGTAAGGATGCTATGGATACAGATGTTGGTGACAAGGATGTTTCCCAAGGATCAACAGGAATGAGGTCACTCTGTATCTCAATACTTTGGGGACGAGCAGCCTGGGAATAGGCTTCATGGGGCAATACAGCCAGATCTTGAGGATCTGCCAGAGCATTAGTTGCAGTTGCCAAACTAGAACTATTGGTATACCCTGCAGGTTGAGTCATCTCGATTCCACCAGTTGTAATAGCATCTACAACTGAAACTGGGAGGGACACTACTGTACATTATTTATCTCATAAACAGAACATTATCATCACAACTATGAAAAAGTACTTGTGGTACTAGGCTTCTTGATGATGTCTGGAACAGCAACAACAGAGATATTTGTGTCAGTAGGCTGTATGAGTCAAACAGACAATGAATGATATGTACAAATCACCATAGACCAGTAACTAACTGAAGCGATTGTGTAGGTAGCATTGCCAACATCTAGCACTTCATCACTGTAATGGTCAGGTAGAGCAACAATTTTAGAAGATGCCGGGAATCGAGATTCTCTTTCTAGCAAGGCAAGTGGTCTACAAGAACAATTACATAAAAGTGTCACCACCTGATGACTACTAAAATACAGCAGAGTACCGTTTCCGACCAACAGGGCCAATTCTTTCCGTTTTTGTGTAGAGCAGGCGCAACAAGAAGTGAATGAGCTGTCGCATAGGAATTAAAATACTTAGCACTCTGGTAATTTCTAAGTGGTAATTTGTAGAACTCACCTTGTTAATAACAGCCTGTTGTTGATCACTTTTTTGTCTCAAGCTAGATAGTTCATCCCGCATTGCCTTCTTGTCCCTGAGCAGAAAATTTAGATGCACCGAATTACCTGACGATTTCTTCATTACTTGAAAAGTTTACCACCATACCTGTACTGTTGGGCTGTCATTTTTCTGTTTGTCTGTCTGTCTGTCTGTCTGTCTGTCTGTCTGTCTGTCTGTCCTATGACAATAAAAGCAAGAGAAAACAACTAACAACTAAATGCAATATATATTTAACCGTCTGTCTGTCTGTCTGTCTGTCAGTCTGTCAATACATATATTTTTCATAAATGAACTATAGCACCAAAGCAATAGCTAATCTACGTGTCCATTACATCTAGTACATACATAAAACTGGTTAAAACTACAATGCACACTAAATGCACTAAATACACATACACATGACTAGACGAAAGGGGCCTATGGTCCCTGTCTCTAAATGTTTGTCTGTCTGTCTGTCTGTCTGTCAATTTCATTTATTGAAACACAAACTCTACGTTACATTTCTAACACTAAATACAAGCAATCTACTGAGTTCAGCTTTAGTTTAATGCAAACTACTTTGATAGTCTCTATTGTGTATGTTCTCATCTACTTCTCCAGGGAAGACACGTGTCAGCATGTGGAGTCTGTCTGTCTGTCTGTCTGTTGGTCTGTCAAGTAGAGGTAGACATATTTAGAGATAGGGCTATTCAGTTTTTAATCCATTTATATACATGTATAATAGGTCTGAATTGACAAACAGAGCAATGGACTGATGTGGATTTATTTACTTTTGAAGATTTGCTTGTTGTAAATCAATAAAACAATCTGTCTGTCTGTTGCCTGTCATTCACATTTATTTGAACATTTATCTATTATACATTTCTTCAAATCAAATAATTATATATGCTGCCCAACTACTATCACTGTTCATGAACTAAACTGAACTCAAACAAAACTTGTCAAGTTGAAGGAACTAATAACTCTAAATACAGCTATACTACATGCAAAGCCTTCACTGTCAGATAGAGGCTAAAGTACCGAGTGGCATAAAAGTCACATCTGTTGTCTCCAATCAATGAAGACAACTTCTTTGAGATGATGTTCGCATTGCAATTTTGGAGTTGGACTGAAAAGCATTTGCACCAGAAGGGCAATAAACTCCACTGCATTTAGTCTTCTGACTTCATCCGCTGACATACTTGCTATTTTGTGTCTGTCTGTCTGTCTATTTATGGCACTTTGTATATCTCATAGATTGCAACTACAATACAGATTACATCCAGTGACCTCAGAGGGTAGTATGCAAATACATAAACGAAAGAAGGAACAACTGCTTAGACTGAAGAAGCACTACAGTGCAAACCCTCCGAGAGCCATAGCTTTACAGCTTGAATGTAATAGGTCACAGCCAATTAGAAGAGTATGAGAAAGAGGCTGACATTTGGTCACGCATTTGCCTCAATCAGCGATCACCTGTTATGCCGTTGCCTAACAGTCAGTCGGTCGTACGTACCCCAACACATTACTATACCTAGTGTTTCACGCATCGGTAATAAGAATCTATAGTAGATGTCTCAATTGTGAGTGTCTACAAGTTTTCTTGTGTTCATTCTCATGTTACACTACTGAAGAGCAATACAATTGTCTCCAGAAACTTTCAATTTTTGTGTTATTTGTTTGTCTACTTTGTCTCAGATGACCCTTGTTGAAGGAACTGGTTTGCTCACCACCCCATCAGAAGAGGGCCAACGGAAGACAATTGGAATATTGCCAATGACATCCTTTTGCTTATAGTAGTTGTGTGCAAGTGAAACATCTAGTTCGTGACAAGGTCAGTTCTAGATTTTGCATCAACTACAACAATGTCAAGGTGAGTATATATTAGAGCAGTAGTCATTGACTCCCTATGGTTAGGTCATATTCAAATCTTGAGAACAGTCACTCCACACGCTGGCAAATGATTATAATTTAGTTTCTTTCATACTTCTTCATAGTACAGTTCATAATAGGTAAACTAACAAAGATAACTTGAAGACAGAAAGCAAACACAAAGAAAAGAAAAGTCAGGTTGCAGTTGATCTAATTGAATCTTTGAAGTGCACATATGAAATCATCATTACCCGTTTCTGTAATATAATCAACTCTATTCCATTCTGAAATCATGGCTTTTAAGTCCTTATAACCAATGTAGCAGCGTTGGTATGTATGTAGGGTTGACACGGATTCAAGATTGCTGACTGATACAATGTATTACAATATATTACACTTCCGGTCTGAGAACTTTGCCAAAATCCACTCTAGAGCATAGATGAAGCATTACACAGTGCATTCATAATTTAAGAATGCTAAGTCGTGTTTCTCTATTCCCTTCTGCCTCTTCTAAAGAGACAGAAAAGATTCTGCTTCGTTTCTTTATTTTTGGGGAGGTATCAGAAGAGCGATCAGAGCTGTTGGAAGAGAAGAGGTCGAGAAGTGACGCAATAAGCTCTGCTGTGTTTCTTTTTTTTTTGTTGTCAGTTAGCGCATGCGTAACAACTTCTTCAAGCTCTCTAAATGACAAAAATCTCATTTCGTCATCAGAAGGAAGCAACAACATCACTTCTGCTACGACTCCTGCCTGTTCGAAACAAAAATCATCCATTGCCGAAAATTAACATGAGTGCATGCTCAACATCTTCCATGTCGTTTCTTTATTCGAACCTCTTCCGTCTCTGCCAGAAGAGGCAGAAGAGAATAAAGAAACGTGTTCCTACTGAACCTCCCAGAAAGCCAGAAAGATCTGATACAACTCTTCCCCAAACAGCCACCAACTGGAATTGCTCATTTTTCATCTGGCACTTTCTTCAAGAGCAGGTAACATGGTCTGAAGTTTAGCCTAGAGACCTAATTTCTACAGGATATAGCTGCACGTGATGTGCTGATGTGCAGGGGCTAGCCACATTTATGAAAGGAGTGAGTGGAAGGAACACACGCGGGACGTCAGGGGAGCGCCTTCTTACACAATCATTTCGGAAAAATGAAAGTAATGTAGGATTGACATCTCAAAGGATGGGACAAGGCAGGGTTGTAGGTACAGTGAGGGGATGTAACACTTGTAAAGTATGAACACAAGGTAGGGTTGTAGTGATAGCATACATAGCTCCAAGATTGTTGCCAGAATAATTTCAAGGTGTAGAAAGATAACATCATTATCTAAATTACTATTAACGTTTAAAACTAATAATTAATATCAACTAGCAATAAAGTAAAGATAAGAAACTAAAGCAGTCAAAGTTTTAGGGATCGACGCACAAATAGTGTGAAAGTACAGTTTTTCAAACTGCTATAAGTTCATCTTTTTCATGGCAACAAGCCGTAGAAAGCAAGACTGAGTGCTTCAATGATGCAGACATTTGGTTTCTTAATTAAATGCTTTACTAAAGTCCAGATAGGTATGCACTCGTAGTCTTGTTTTGATGATATCAGCTTCTAGCCCTTCCAGATATCTACTGCTCTCAACTGTCTGCAGTCGCTTTGGACGTCAACAGCATCAAGTAGTACATACACATCCAGTTTCCGTTGTGAAACAAAAGTACAGTGCACAACACTACGCATAAGTCAGATGTCGATTGTGACTGCAAGAGATCGAATCTTGTTGACGTCAAGGCTCCCGTGATTTGCACTGGCTTGCAGTATACATGCAGGTTTCACTAACAGCAAAGAATCTGTAGTTTCTTAGTACACATCTTCATAGACAACAAATGATCACCGCAAAACAAGAGAAGACAAGTGAAGGTGTTTGCACGGCGTGCATACCGATTAGGTCTTTAGTAAAGTGTTACGAAACTAAATCTGGTATTTAGTTCACCATTAACAGTGAAGCAGCAACACAGTGGCTTCAAAGAAGTTCACCAGACCCTTTCTTGCCCGGAAGTATGATGCGGCAGGCGAGGGTCAGGCTACACAAGACTAATCTGCCAATGAAAGTCATAACCTAGTGAAAGATGACAAGCTATCATTAACGTTTCGTGTTTGGGCTTCATGTTCTAAGCATAGTGCCCACACCCACTTTTCCACCTAAGGCATTATGCTACGCCTTGAGATTGCTGACGACAACCCAGATAGCTCCATGAATGTGTAGAATACAGCATTACATCATCCCTACATTGCAGCAATCTGATGTTCAGGGAACAGAACTGCAGCAATAAAAGAATGACTAGTGTTATTCTACTTCATGGAGCTGTGTGTACTGTCACTACAACCCTACCTTGTTTTCATACATTTACAAGTGTTAACATTCCTGTCACTGTGCCTACAATTCTCCCTTGTTGTCACTTTTGAGACTTCAACCCTACATTACTTGTTTTTTCCAAAATGTTTGTGCTTGTTTAATATGAATTCTTTGCTAATGCATTTGAAGCATGATTCACTTTCCACAAGAAGACTGTCTGTTTTTAAGATGGAGTAATCACTTTGTGTTGCACATTTCCAGATTTCACAACTTGCTAATTCCAAACAGGCAAAGGTAGCCAGACCCTCTAGTGCTGTCGTTCTCAGTACTGTATTACCCCACATTTGCTGCATGCCGGTATACGACGAAGTTGACCAGGGTGATGGCATTCTTTGGGGTTTACCGACATGCAGCAAAACGTGGGGTCAAACGACTGCTTCAAAGTACGTGCAGTTCTGTGGCAATGGCATATGATTTTCTTTCACGTACCAGAATAACGTTGCCTCAAACGCGTATTTGATGCTCTTTCCATGGCAATCGCATCTCTCTCCTGCCTCTCAAAGTGTCATCCAGCTCTGCCATCATGGATTACGTGCACGGATGTTAATATCTATCGCCTTGCCTTCACCAGTATCACCCATTGCACCGGATCTTACCCACCCTATACTGGCATGCCGGTTTAGTTACCAGAACTACTTTATGTGAGTTTTGTAAACCTCATTTACACTAGGCTTGAGTGTCCAGCCAGTCATCTCACCCCGTCTTTCTCCTCCACGAGGGGAGATGACCGGCTAGACACTCGAGCCTACATTTATACCGGCATGCAGCAAAATGCGGGGTAATACGGTACTTGTATGACACAACAACTCCAGGCACGAGGGTCTGGTACGAGGTCAGCAGAAATATACCATACAACCGGTTTTTTCTGCAATCATCATATTTCTGCAAATTTTGAGAAGAAATCACAGAACGCACAAATAACATTCGCAGATATTTTAATAGGCTTATCCTCACAGTTCCAAAAAGTCACTGTTCGGACACATGTATATACACGTGTACTTGTACATGTGTGTACGTGTACCGGTAACTGTCTTTCTGGTTAGAATTCAGAAATTCAATTTGCAGTATTTAAAACTTTGTCTAAATTCTCAAATCGCAGAAATTTAAGACCACAGAAATTTAAGACCGCAGAAATAACCGGTTATATAGTACTATCGTAATGTTGTGTATTAAAGCCGACTTTCAATTAAAGCTGTCTCAAATAGAAACTACTGTTTTCGATGTTGTTTCTGGCTCAGTAGCCGGTCCTGAATACAAGCCGAGGCTTGTAAATGGCAAGTCATTCAGCTGATCGTCTGCACATGATTTGCATTTGTCTGTGATATAATCAAAGGAAAAACTGTACACCATCATGATCAAGCTTGCTGTAGTCAGAGCTGCAAAGCTAGTCCTACTCTCAAAATTCACAAGCGCATTCAGTGGATGAAAGTATGGTAGGGTTAAGTTTGCTGCATCTTTTACAGCTGCTGTTGATGTAATACCCAATATCGTTCTGTTCAAAATTGGGTGCCAGTCAGATTTGATTCATTGTAAAATTAGCACCTGTCATTCCACTGAAGTCTGACTCAAATTGAAGCCTGTCCTAAATAGAAGCCTACTGGAAACTTGGCTTGTGTACAGCTAAACCTTGGCTTTAGAATGCAACATAACAGTCTTTACTATTTGGATCAAATGTGGAGTCCATTATTACCCCTTTCACTAATTCCAAATGCTACACATTGTTGAACAGCATGTTTTGCATAAATCTTCAACTGCAACTGCATCATCATCATCATCATCATTACCATCATCATTGCTGTCACCATCACATTTGTAAGTCAAAGTGTGAAAACTGTCTACTCTTTGTCATTGATCTTACCACATTCACATTTCACATTACAGTATGAAAGGGCAGTGGCATATCACAACTCAACCTGAAACTGTCTACTCTTTGTCATTGATCTTACCACATTCACATTCTCATTACAGTATACGTATGAAAGGCCAGTGGCATATCACAACTCAAACTCAGGCGAGCTTCAAGGCTGAAATTTGTCTGTCTATATGTCAATCTCATTTAGTTGAGTAGCATTAATACGATAATAAAGCTAGTGCTGACTTCACCTGCATCACCCACAATTGCAGCATGGGATCTTCACAAATCTGTTTGTTGGTTGCATCTCAAAACATGAAGTACCTTAAGGCTGGTTTACAGTAACTTAAGCAAGCCGAGCGTCAGCCCATCGTATAATGCATGTAAACGTAGTCAGACGCTGAAACTTATTGATTTACAGTAACATGTCTGAGCACAACCCAGCAACGTCTTATCAGCTGCAAAAATGTCTGGCATCGATCATGTGAGTGAAAGCGCAACAAGCCGATTGGTAGTTAGAAACTGCACTATTTCTGGCTTATGTTACGTTGATGCTTGAAAGAGGTCTAATGTCTTGACGCTGCTCAAAATGTAGCATCTCGGTAAAAGATGTTACTATGTTTACAGTAGGACGCTGACATCATGTTGACGTTATACTGGGCTGATGCCCAGCTTGAATAAATTATTGTAAACCAGCCTTTATTTGTCAGTCTACCTGCCTACCTGTCTGCCTGTCTGTTTGTTTGCTCGTCTGTACTGCACACTATGGCTGGTGTTTATTATATATTACAGAAATTCAAACTTGATTGTATCACAGTCTGTCATTATTAAGCATCTTACTTGGTAAGAGTTTCAATTTGCTGATTGACATCACTTTGGCGACCTTTCATTTCATGAACATCAGTCAACAGTCGCTCAACATCTTCATATTTTACTTTGGTTTCAGCAGCAGCTGTCCTCACATTTGTAGAAATCTATGGTATCAAGGTCATAAACAGTGGTTTGCTGATCATCTCTGCAATAAATTCAAGACTGACTTTCCGTTTCATATTAACAATGAGTGAGAAATTGTTCTTTTTGAAATTTGGATTACAAAATTCTAGGTTTTCTTTCTCTGCTGATTTTAAACTCCCTTGGTCTGCTCTGATAATCTTACGGAATCCATCTGTTCATGGTAAGTATTCCATAGTATCATGTTAGCAAATCACCAGGTAAAATCACACATACACATATTTAGTTGTCGGACAAAGCTGGCAAAGTTTCCATGTTTAAAGAACTTTGGCAGGATCTCTTTAGACAGCTCTGCTTGGTCATACACAATGAAGCTGTTTCCCTCCTACCAACAAGACCACATAATAAGGTGTTAAACTACTATACGAGTATGACCAGTATACTTGTATACATGAGTGTAACCTGTCATTAGAATAAGTTCTCCATGCACTAGGCAAAGAACTACGGCAACTGCTAACAGTCCACTTGAAGATTAGCGTGATATTTGCAAGGGCACTAATCATGGCACAAACACAGGTCTGGAAACCAAGTTCCATTTAAACCCAGATGTCGATGACGACAATGCCAAAGTCAGCAGATTTGTCCACCTCAGTCAAACACTAGGTACTCATTTTATACTGCTGAGTCGAAAGACACAAATTGTCTGAGTTTTTACCCGAGAGAATTACGTCTTCACTCACTGCAACTTGAACTTACAACCTAACGATTCTGGATGTTTTCACCCTCAAATGCAAATCCGTCATAATTAAGGTACAGATGCCGCACCACACCACACACCATAACATCACTCACTCACTCACTCACTCACTCACTCACTCACACACACACACACACACACACACACACACACACACACACACACACACACACACACACACACACACACACCAATGTGAACCACGAATTGAAATTATCCTTGCCTAGACATTGAAAGCAAGTCACATGAAATTGCAACATAACCTATGATGTGGCACACTGATGAAAGAATATTATCTTATCACATGCATATGTGAAAACAGGCTACGCGTGGCAACTAGTAAAAAACCAGTCCCGAGTTTCATCTTAATGTAGCCATGCTTATCTGTTAAAAATAAAATTTAACTCATTCAGGTTTCGTCACCACCTCAGCAGCTGTGATTTTGAGGTGGTTGGGTCCCTTGGCCAGAACAACAAAGCAGACTCTACATCATTTTCAGATTATCAGTGAATCACCAAAGACACAGCATTACAGCAGTCCTTCACAAGTTGGTATGCATTCTAAGTGAAACAGTTCGTCATACAACTGAGATTATAGACAGCAATTTTCAAAATAGCATGTTCTAGACTATAACATAATGTTCTAATATAATAAAGGTTTGATAGAATTTAGAAAACAGGCAGACAGCCTGTCCCCTGTGCAGAATCCATTAATTTATCAAAACAATATCATTTCAGAAATTACTAGTGTTGTTCAAAATTTATTGACAATTTCACGAGCATACAAAACGCACACTAGGGGAAGGGGTTATGGCCTCTGTACGCTTTGTAAATGTTGATCAGTAACAAATAGCTTGTGCTAATTTCTGACCAGAAATCCATCATGCATTGTTCCCGTGCTAGTCACCAGTATGTACGGGATTTACAAACATGTACAACCGTGGCAGCCTACTATCAGGTTTTGCTCTAAAACAATATCAGTCGCCCATAAAGAGCCCAGCTGTGTCTACCATGACTTCTCAATGTTTTTGTCTTTGTCTCCTTGAATGACCGAAACCTCACACTAACATCATTCGAGTGGGGCAACTGCAATGGAGAAAGAGCTGTATCAATGCAGAAGCACTAAAGACCATGCATCAACACTCTAATAGATGGAAACATGGTCAAAGCTATAGAATTATACATCAACAATATTGCGTATGCTTTGGGGAGAGGAGGAGAGGGGGTTTCAAAAAAGTGTGCGCTTTGTACGCTTGTGAAATTAACAATACTTTGAACAACCCTAAGGGTTTTCAATGTGTATACCATTAAGTTGAAGATACAAATATTTCAGTGTAATTACTTCTGACAACCTTTGCAATTCACTCTTGTTTGCATCACCCATGAATCACTTTCTAATTCCAACGGCAGGTTGTTTTTGGCATAACTGATTACCTTTGTGCAAAGCCTCAAACTGTTTACCAATTGGCCATGACACAAAACATACAAAAGTGTACTGTAAAGAATGCGCATGCAGAGGAAAGACACATTTTCTAAATTTCTTTCTCTACTTCATCACAAAGTGCTAACACAAAAAAACTATGATAATTTGTCTTACAACATATTCAGCTTCTACAAAGGCCAACATGAGTAAATTGTTCTAAAAATAGATGCTAAAGTTACCTTTAACTAATTCAATCCACTAATTTCACAAATTAATTCTGGCTTTAAGCATGTAATCTTGTAAAACTACATACCAGTTATTATGTCATTTCAATACAGCATCCATCATTATACTCTCTGATGATTTGAAGTGAATGAGAATTCGAAAGGACTTCTCTCGTCTGATGCCCGTCATGAGCAATAATCGTCAACAAATAAAAAAAACTTAACAGCGCTCTATTCCTGTTAGTGTGCTTAAAGAACCCAGCAACTGTGGTTTATTGGATGGCAGTGACACGTTCTGAATGTCCGGCACATCCTGAAACATGTCAATAAAATAGACTGTGCCTACTGCAAAGTGCTGAAATCACACATTTTTCTTAAATTTCAGTCCTTATACGTTGTTTGCAACAGTGTTCCTCACATACAAATTTAGACTCTCTGTAGTCAGAAATACAAGGCACTCTTCTTTATAGGCCAAACTACTTCATTCACATAAGGTCAACTGATTCATTTGACTTACAAAGCATGTTTTCCTTCATCTTCCACCACATTTCTCCACCAGACTTCGAACAATGGCATTGTTAAGCCTCCAAAACTGGGAAGGCCAGCTGCTAGGAGACCACACATTCTAAATTCGAGCAACCATGGCCAACTTGGATGTCAATTGAGTGACACCACTGCTTTGAAAAACCCCATTGTTGAACAATGGCCTGTACAAGAGCTATGTAATCCGACATTAGACCCGGATGTAATATTACAGAAATGGGTTTTTTGTTTGCTGTCTTTGTGTGTTGAACTGCTCAATGTTTGTAAGTGTTCCGAGTTTTTCTTCGTCGGTACACTATGAGAATCATTGTTTTCGTCAAAATATCTCATCTTATCGTCTTTGTTGTCCTCATGAATCGGAAATTCGTAAAGATGATAACTTTACGCCGTTGTTGCAAAGATACACTTTCATGGAGGATGGTTTAGTTGTTCGAGGATGTCGTATCCGAAGTTTTACTGTCGTGTTTGAACTCGGTCATTTACATAACCGATGGCAGCTATTACATCATAATTGTTCATATAACGGTTGGCTACTGTTACGTTATAGTGGCAAGTCAAGACTATGGCTTTTGTTTCTTTTCCTGTGCGATGATGTTAAATTAAACCCTGGTCCAGTCAAGTGTTTGTGTGGTTACTGTCAAAGGCGTGTGTAAGAATCAATGCAGGATTTTTTTGCAACTCATGTCTTAAATGGTATCATACTACTTGTTTGGACATGGCCAAACTACCTATTTACGTTTAGCTCAGGAAATGAGTAAATAGGAGTGTTACAGATGTGACATCCCACAGTTTGAACACTCCTTCTTTGAAGTCTCTAATAATTCACTTGCAGCTATGCCTATTGACAGCAGTGTTCTAAATTGCAGTGATAACATTGATGTTCATGGTTCATTGTTTTCTAATGTTAGAAAAATACGGGACCCTCATCGTGGCTACCTTTTGGCTCATTTGAACATTAATGGATTAGTCTCGAAAGTGGATCAGATTCGGCTGTTGCTGCAGTACTGCTCAGTTGATATTTTAGCTCTAGATGAAACAAAGGTGGATGAATCTATTTGCAGTGGTATTGTCAGGGTTAGAGGCTACAACTTTTATAGGTCAGATCGCTCTTGCTATGGTGGTGGAGTGTGTCTTTATATTTCTCAGCATCTACGTTGTTCAGAAATTTCTGCTCTTCAATCTCATCTCCCAAGTTCTGGAGAACTGGAAGGGTATTTTTGTTGCAGTGGAGTTTTGTCATGGAAAAAGATTTGTTGTTAGCTGTTTGTATCGTCCATCTTCGGCGTGATTTTATAAATTCACTCAGTCTCTTACGTCTATAATGGATGCCATCTACACTGATTTTCCCACCTGTGATGCTACTCTCCTATGAGATTTAAATGTTGACTTTTTAATACAAATAATCACCTACAAGTGATAGTATCAACCTCCAAAATCTAGTGGAATCTCCCACTCGCATCACAGCTACTTCTTCTACACTTATTGATGTAATCTTAGTTATTGCTCCATTATTTTTCACCGTGACTTCATCTTTGAATTCAAGTGGATTGAGTTCTGGAATTCTCTTCCATGTAGGCTAAGAATAGTCTCTAAAGCATCCGATCTTAAGCAGCTTCTATGGAAGTTTTGTTACAGTGTAGACAATATTTAGATCCCTGTGTTCTACAATATTAGATAGTCTTTCAGTTACTTTAGATATGTAGTATTTATGTTAGCGTAAATATTCATGTCTAGATAGAGCTCGGCACAGTACCCGGAAGATCGACTGCTGAGTTGAGGGCTTTCCGTAGCAAAAGAAATACAAATACAAATACAAATACAGACAAAATAGATTTTGATGCAGTTTAACCAATCAGAATAACAATTTTTAAAATTAATGCTCCCTCGTTTTTATTCAATGATACCTTGATCACTGAGCGATGAAAACTTTAATTAAACAGCAAACCCATAGACTGACAGACATATTATATGATCGAAAATACTTATAGCAAAAGTACAAACTATGCTACCTGTCCTAACGTCTATTCTGTACCAATATTAATGTCCGCCCATCCGTGCAATTCCAACTTAGCTAGTTGGTTCGTCCCCAGATATCTAAACCTATCTCACCAGTGTTGACGACAGCTACTTAATACGTTACTTACCATATCACATAGCACACAGCAAAACTTATTATAACTTTAGGAGTGATCGCATGCATACCGTGCTCCATGAGATGAGATCGTCGCACGAAGGCTCGTCCACCATTCTCCACAGTTTCAATAGAAAAGCAGGAATCTCATTCCCCGCATATGACACGCTCATTTTTTTCTTTGTGTCATCCAACACAACAGAAACTGGGCATGAAAAATGCAAACTTTAATTTGTCCTACTGCGCGTGCGCAGTGTTACCAACGCTAGCTAGTTATGCCCAAGAGAAAGAAGGGAAAGATCGACGAGGTAGCGAATAGGTTGTTGTTTAGCATAGCATTATGCTGCGAACAAACTAGTGAACACAATAGGGCGGAGACAGAAAACGGAAGAGAGGACGAAAGAAGGAACGTGGAAATGCGAACTACTCGCTAGTCGAGAAGAGAAATACAGCGTTTGAAAGATTTTACAAGGTGATTGTCGAAGTGTTTATGAATCACTACGTTCTTATGTCAATTTAGTTGTCTGTGTGAAATCGATGTGCTTTGTATACTAGGATACTCTACTGTCTAGACAGTCTAGACTGATAGTTTTAGAGGAAAATGCACGCGCAGACATTTAGATGCATCTACTAGTAGCCTCGTCTCCAGGCCCTCTTTTCGCTTGCACGTGTTTGTCCACGTGTTGTTATGCCGTGTGGTGGACCACGTACGCTTCCATGCAGCGTACGTTGGTCTGGGCTCCAAGATTAATTAAAGGAGCACTTCACCGGTCCGCACATCTGTGACTCCGCCCTCGCGCGGGAAGTTTGACTCTATCTCAGATCAAACTTGATAGCGTGTAGACTTTGATATTTGCTTAGGCGAAAGTAAAATGTTCTTTTGCATAACTGACTCACCTTCAATAAGCACACATACGGGCAATGGGGGTTCGGCTGTAGAATGAAGGCACTTTGTGTCACGTGATTATGTGCGTCGTGATGGACGTTTTCATGTGTTTTTGCATCACGCAAGCCTTTTTGTACTGTAGTATGGCCTCCATTCGTAGAAAGAAACACGGAGGAAAGGGCGAAAGACCAAGTGATCGCAAGTCGCTCAAGACGATCATGTGGAGTCTACAACGGGATGAACGACTGAGTCGCTTATGAACTGTAACTTGTTCTCTTTCACTGTTAGAGTTGCCTGAAGCATCTAGACTCGTCTCTTGTGTGCTCTAGTAGTTGGCCTCGGAAGGCGAGACTAAAACAATGTTCGGCACAACACAGCAAGCGTTCGGTCCGCACAAGGCCTTAACGTATGTTAACGTCTACTGCGTGTGCGTCAATCGGTGAAGTGTTCCTTTAACATCATTTTCCACATGACCTCACGACGTCACAATCTGAACCACGTGAACAGAAGAGAGGTCCATCATGTGCTTTGCTGAAGCCAAGTATAGCAGGAATCGACAGGATCATGCCTGATGTGCAGATACCACGTGCAGATTTGACGAACAGCAACGACTCTAGCTGTAGTCTTCGAGTTGTTCTCTACGAAACAAGAGAAGCTAATTGAGACAGGATTGCACTGCTTGCATACCAATCTGATCTTTAGTGAAGCGTTTAAGAAACCAAATCCAGTCTTTAGATAGCCGATTTTTTGGTTACGCGGCACACAGTGACATCAAAGGTTGTTCAGCAGACCAATTTTTCCCTGGAAGTATGACGTGGCGGAAAAGGGTCTGGCTATGCGAGACTATGTATCCAGTTGGAGATTCTTGACTCAACTTACATTTTACATATCACGCAGTATCTGCACAAACATTTCCTTTAGCAAAGCACATGATGGACCCATCTTCGTATCAGATCGTGATGTCATAAGGTCCCTTGGAGACGTTGGAGCAGGACATTAATCTTGGAGCTTAGACCCAACTTTTTTGTTTGCATGGAGGTGTACATGGCATAGTAACATGTGGTGAAATATGTGCAAGCAAAACGTGGGCTTGGGGACGAGGTTAACAAACACCTGGAACCTGGCAGTCTGCCATACCCATTATGGACTTTGGCATTGTTGACAATCACACCAGACTGCACAGTCGCAAACATTGGAAAGTTAATGTCTAATCCATCTATTTATTGTAACATATGGAGATAGTTCAATGTTGTATGGCTTCCTTTTTAACAGTGACTTTTGTGGGTGATGGTTTGACACTTGCTCTACATTGAATTTGACATTTTAGCTTCATTAGCTTTCTTCAAGTTGGTACAATTTCTAAAGTGGGTCCACTCTGACTTCCACTCTGACTTCCACTCTGACTTCCACTCTGACTTCCACTCTGACTTCCACTCTCCTCTCCCCTCTCCTCTCCCCTCTCCTCTCCCCTCTCCTCTCCCCTCTCCTCTCCCCTCTCCTCTCCCCTCTCCTCTCTCCTCTCCTCTCTCCTCTCCTCTCCCTCTCCTCTCCCTCTCCTCCCCTCTCCTCTCTCCTCTCTCCTCTCCTCTCTCCTCTCCTCTCCCTCTCCTCTCCCTCTCCTCTCCCTCTCCTCTCCCTCTCCTCTCTCCTCCCCTCTCCTCTCTCCTCCCCTCCCCTCTCCTCTCTCCTCCCCTCTCCCCTCTCCTCTCTCCTCCCCTCTCCCCTCTCCTCCCCTCTCCTCCCCTCTCTTCCCCCTCTCCCCTCTCCTCTCCCTCTCCCCTCTCCTCTCCCTCTCCCCTCTCCTCTCCCTCCCCCCTCTCCCCTCCCCTCTCTCCCCTCCCCTCTCTCCCCTCCCCTCTCTCCCCTCCCCTCTCTCCCCTCCCCTCTCTCCCCTCCCCTCTCTTCCCTCCCCTCTCTCCCCTCCCCTCTCTCCCCTCCCCTCTCTCCCTCCCCTCTCTCTCCTCCCCTCTCTCCCCTCCCCTCTCTCCCCTCCCCTCTCTCCCCTCCCCTCTCTCCCCTCCCTCTCCTCTCTCCTCCCTCTCCCCTCTCCTCCTCCCCTCTCTACCCCTCTCCTCCTCCCCTCCTACCCCTCTCCTCTCCCCTCCTACCTCTCTACCCCTCTTTTCCTCCCCTCTCCTCCTCCCCTCTCCTCCTCCCCTCTCCTCCTCCCCTCTCCTCCTCCCCTCTCCTCCTCCCCTCTCCTCCTCCCCTCTCCTCCCCTCTCCTCCTCTCCTCCTCCTCCCCTCTCCTCCTCTCCTCCTCCCCTCTCCTCCTCCCCTCTCCTCCTCCCCTCTCCTCCTCCCCTCTCCTCCTCCCCTCTCCTCCTCCCCTCTCGTCCTCCCCACTCTACCTCTCTTCTCCTCCCCTCTCGTCCTCCCCACTCTACCTCTCTTCTCCTCCTCACTCTACCCCTCTTCTCCTCTCATCTCTGCCCCCTCTTCTCCCATCTCTGCCCCCTCTTCTCCTCCCTTCTACCCTTCTACCTCTCTCCTCCCCCTCTCCTCCTTCCCTCCCTCCTCCCCTCTCCTCCTCCCCTCTCCTCCTCCTCCTCTCTCCTCCTCCTCTCTCCTCCCCCTCTCCTCCCTCCCCCTCTCCTCCTTCCCTCCCTCCTCCCCTCTCCTCCTCCCCTCTCCTTCTCCTCTCTACCCCTCTCTACCCCCTCTTTCCCTCTCTACCCCCTCTCTCCTTTCTACCCCTCTCTCCAACCCCTCCTTCCTCTCTCTACCTCCACCCCCTCTTGTCCCCTCCTACCCCCTCTCTACCCTCTATCCCCACCGCCTCTTCTTCCCTCTGCCCCCACTCTCTCTTTTCCCCTCTCTACCCACCCCCTCTTCTCCCCTCTTTCCCCTCTTCTCTCCTCTTTCCCCTCTCCTCCCCTCTCTATCCTCACCCCCTCTTCTCCCCTTTTCTCCCCTCTTTCCCCTCTTCTCCCCTCTCTACCTCTTCTCCCCTCTCTACCCTCTTCTCCCCTCTCTGCCCTCTTCTCCCCTTTCTAGCCCCACCCCTCTTCTCCTTTCTCTACCCCTTCTTCTTCCCTCTCTACCCCCTCTTTCCTCTCTACCCTCTCTTCCCTCTCTACCCCCTCTTTCCTCTCTACCCTCTCTTCCCTCTCTACCCCCTCTCTCTTTCCCTCTCCTCCCCTCTCCTTCCCTCTCTCCCCTCTTCTTCCCCCCGGAAACTTGTGAGGTTCTTGCATGGGCAGATGTTTCCAGTGTTTATTCAATGAGCAATTACTAATTAGCATAAGAGGTGGGTTTGTCTTTTAATTGAAGACTGTCTATTGGTTAGAGTAGTTAAAATAAACAATTTGCATAACAAGGTTGGCGGAAGTTCATCTGGCAGACTGCAATGCACACCCAAAGAACAGCATGACAATGAGTACTAAAATGAAGTGTTTAGCGTGTCTCTAGGACCTTGCTGTCAAGAGTTATTTAGGATTTACTGAGGAAGAAGTCAGCATAAACAGACTTTAGCTTTATCCCCTCTTGTCACTCTTGAGATGGATCTTATACATCTGATCTCATATGAAATGTACATTGAGCTTTTGAATATCTTTTTGGGTGACTACCCAGGTCTCACAACCATACAGTAACACCGGCCATAACAAGTGTTGTAAGGACTCTAATTTAACATTTTTGCTGAAACTTCTGTTGGTAAAGACTTTTCATTTCCAAGATGCAAAATTTTTGTTATCTTTCTGGATATGATCCTCAACTTTTGAATGGCAATCTCTTGACTTGCTCATAAGGAAGCAGGACTCAGAAACATTGTCTAAGATGTAACCATCAGTAGAGATGGATGCTTCTTTGCTACCAATACTTACTTAGAGCTTTGGTTTGTCTGTGTTGACCTGCATGCTCTTAATTTTATACAAGTATTATTGTATCTACCAGTCGTTGTAGATCTTTATTTGATGTATCTAGCAGAGCCATACATCAGCATACACGGGACATTTGATTTATGTGTTCCGTCAACTGTCTGTTCACGGAACAGACCACCATCTGTTCTGTATGCAATCTTAATACCACCAACAGTACATTTCTGAAGAGTCTGTCTTAGGACTCTGTCCATAACCACATTGAATAAAACTGGGGACAGCACACATCCCTGTTGGACTTTTGCAGTTACTTTAAACTTTGAAAAGAGTTCTTCTTGGTGTCTCACAACATAACACATCTTGTTCCATCAAGTTGATCATTGATAAGTTTGATTACTGCATCTTCATCTTGTACACCAGATTGTTGAATAACTTTGGTTAGAGCAAACCAGACACTGAACCAAACGCTTCTGAAAGGTTCACAAAACAGATATGTAAGGAGGTTTTATGCTCTACTGTTTTCTGAATGACTTGACAAAGTAACCATATCTGATCCATTGTACCCGTCTGTGCTCGTAAGCCACACTGTTTCTCTAAAGAGAGCATTCAATCACCTCTTTCAGCTTATTCAACAAAACATTGGCAAGAAGTTTGCCTGGAAACTGAGCAATGAAATTCCTCGATAATTACACAGTAAGTGATTAAATGGAACTAGAAGCGAATCTTTCATTCCTGAACAACTTTACGAGTTCTTTCAACTAATTTGATAATTTTAATTGATTTAAGCACAGGTTTGAGAACCTCTGTTGTAATACCATCTTTCAAATGCTTTGCCATTCTTTATAGTCTCTGAATGACACTAATGACTTTATTATTAGTGAAAGGACTGCCAGGAATTAAACAAGAAGAATCAACAGAGTCTAACATAGCTGAGCGAGACACATTCAGAACTGATTCAAATGTGTTTGCCAACAAAGCAACTGATCTTTAGACTCAGTTGTCAGTAATCTTAGCCCTGTTCATGTAAGATCACATCCAGGAAGCTGCATTGACATTCTGTTTATCTTTCTCAGCTTTCTGAAGAACTCATCATGCTTGTGTTGTTTAAAATCATTTCTAAACCTTCTATTTCCTTTTCAAGTCATTCATATTTGTCTTTCCTTACTGCAGTTTTCACCAAACATTGTAATTCAGCATATTTGGCATGGGTCTTTGTCTTATTCTGAGAACACACACACACACACACACACACGCACACGCACACGCACACCCACACCCACACCCACACCCACACGCACACGCACACACACACACACACACACACACACACACACACGCACACATGCACACACGCATGCATACACATGCACACAGACGAGCTGCCTTTACCAAGTCACGTCTCCAGCTTTACAGCTGGGCTCTTGTGTGATACCCAGGAGAACTCTGGGCTTGCAATAGCAGTCTTCTGGAGCTGAGCCAAAAACTTAAAAAGGAGCACCGGCTTGTGATGCCAACTGAGGTGTGGGCACTCAAAGTCCCGTCAGGACCTGAGCAGCTGATTGTGAAGTTACAGTCGGTGTCCCCAGACAAGGACTAGGTACTCATTTGTACGTTTGAGTTGAGAGAGGCAATTGTGTGGATTCCTTGGGTAAGGGAACTGTACTTGTGTAGCTGACATGAAAAAGTCCCAAGAACTATTTTATTGCATTTTTGTTAGTTCTTAATGTTCATATGCCCCCAAAATTAAAAGTTTAATTTTTGAAGCTACATTCATGAAGGTATTGAGGCATAAGCGTACCCGCCGTGACATCATAAGAGGAACGGAACTGGCTAGAGTGCATGCTGGCAATAGAAATGTCTGACGAGATAGTACACCTCTGGTTGCCTGCTGGCTGCAGTAATGTGCTCAGAAAGAAAGTGTGTCTTTGATTCGCTTTTCCAATAATGCCAAGATGTCAAGAAATGGGCAGCGCGAAGAAACAAGAGAGAAATTGGTGGGATGGGCCAACCACATGTTCAGACCCGTCTAGTGCGTTTTCAGCCGGAATGTTTTGAAACTGGAGGATTACGTTACCATGAGACTTTGGGCTTTTACCCAAGGTAAAAGGAGACTGAAGCCTGAAGCATCAAGCTGTGCTGGCGATTTTGTACTGGGAAGCCATTGAGAGGATTGCAACGCAACAATGTGAGAGTCAACAAATACGGAAGGGGGAGAAACGGCTGAAAGAAATCATGAGAAATATAGGGTAAGTAAGTCCTGTAGAATTCTAACGATAGAGTTGCTTGTGACGATTTTCTCCAGTAGATGTACCACTACAGCGTGCAAGAAATGAGCTTTATTGCACGTGCAGGAGATACCATTTAGTATGCACAGTGGCAGTATATCATCAACTCACAAGACTCTGTGTGCTGGGAGTGGGTTGGAGAGAACATGAGATTCTCTTGCAGCAGTTTCAAACGTCCTCATACATTAGAGACAATCATAAATCATTAGAGTCGGTTTAGTTAAGAGAGATTTCATAATCTTGTTTGCTCTGACCATGGGTAACTGATTCTCAAATATTCCTTTGTTTAATGAAAAAGGTGAGAAGCCAATTACATTTCTGATAACAATTTATGATTCAATTGATTATTGAGTATGGATGGCAGTAGAAGTTTTAACACTCACAACCTACAAACATAAATAACACCATACACTGGTAGTTCCAGTGACAAGTATGTTTCACATGAAACCTAACCAAATTATTGACAGATTTCTTTTACTCTGTAATGTCTCACAGTGCCTTCTGAAATTTGAATTGTGACCTCACGGAATTTCCATTTAATACAAAGCAGCCAACAACAATCTGTAAACGCAGCATTACTTTAATAATATTCTCTTTTCTATCGAATGTGTACTAGCATTTCCAATTAACAAAGCTACTGTGTGAAGTACAAGAGAAAAGAAAAAATAAAGCCATATTGCCAAGACATACTACGATGGACAGTAATTCTAAACAAACCAGAAACACACCACCAATACCAATAGCAACAACAGCAATTGCAGTATTGCAACCAACAGTAAGGAAATGAAAGAATATTTGCACTCATACTTGCAATGCTACATACTGGCGTCCAGGACTAACACCAGGACACTGATCATATTCTTTAGCATTGTTGATGTAATCCCCAGCAGGCAACCAGACGTTTACTTCTCATAAGACATTTCTATTGCCAGCATGCGCTCTAGCCACTTTCGTTCCTCTTATGACGTCACGGCGGGTATGCCTACTAAACAACCGGAAGCAACTTTGTGCCTCAATATCTTCACAAATGTAGCTTCAAACTTGCTTAGTCTCTATCAGTCAAAGATAACTTTTTTCTTCTTCATAACTATATGTACAAGTATAAATACGAAAGATGTCATAGCAAACCCTCATATGGTCGTGTTTCTATTCTTTTTCGTATGGCAACCCTTCATCTTTCTCATTTTCAAAATGTTTTTATACTTTTTTTGCATTCTCTTTCTGCGTGACTAATGAGCGTAGCGATGTACACGAGCAGATGTACAGTAGTATGCAATTGGCAAGGTGGACAGAGGCTAGAATCGACACACTCCCCCTGTAGCACTTGGTACAGGAAACGTGTAGGTTGGATGCAGTGCAAATGCAATCAGAATTTAGAAAGAAACGCTAGCGGGTAGAAGAGCGGCTTCAATCAGCATAAAGTCTTCAATCGTGGGAAGCATTGCAGAGGGTGACAACACGTACAGTCTACACAGGACTGGTGTGGGCTTGTGTTCGAATGAACTGGAAGGTGTAGCGTTTGTGTCATTGGGAAATTTTATGCGGGGGGGGGGGGGGTTGGTTGGTTCCTCCAGAAAGGACCATGCACTGCAATGACAAATTTGAGTAGTCATGGACCTGCTCTATTGCAAGCACAGAGGTTTTGGTATAGAAGTCAGCTTTGTAACATAAGCAGTTAATACCGATACCTGCTTTTACAGAAGAACTGAACACAAACTCATTCCTACATATCAACACTACTGCATTGGTGATGCTGTGGGGAAAATTGTTCTGTGTGATTTTACGTACATTTGAATTTATGGAAACATAAACCTGCAATTAGTTTGGATAATCGACATTCTACTGTTTGATTGACTGGCTACCTGTGTTAGAATTATGCAAGCTCACATTGTGTCTTTCGATAGTTTTCTTGCCCAAAGCGATGGGGTGAAAGGCAGGTGTCTCCTAGTCTACTTTGTGACATTTATGTTTTGGAAGAATATTGGCATTTACAGACAGTTCCTTATATTATGTGTTACTGAAGGTTTCACTTATTATCTACCGTCATTCAAAGTTAGAGTCAACAATATTAGGAGTGAGCTGGCAACAGCTCTAGATTTTTGAATAGTTTCTAAACATTTTAGTTAATATTAAATGTCAGTAGAATTAATGGATGAATGTTCCACTTTTTGTCATAAATTTAGTATTATGGAGTTTGAGTTTAGCAAACAGGTAATGCTTGGTTGAGAAAGAGAAAATTATTATAACAATGACATGCACATTTAGGAGCAGCACATTGTGCCTGAAGGTGAATGGGATGAATTTATGTTAGCCTTAAGAGAGAATCTTGCAGCAACATTTAGAATCACAGGAACGAGAAGGTAGGTTCGGTTTTGTTGTTGTTATGGACATCATTTTGTTGAGTGAGCTATTATTTTGATGCTTTTTGTTGTAGTCATGCCAGACAAGTGTCTCGATGTCTTGAAACAATATTCTTCAAGGAAATGGAGGGCCTCGTGGTAGATGGAGAGGTTATTTCACCGCCTCATGCTTTGTCTTGGTATCCTGATGGTCTTGCATGGCATGTGTCCCTACCACGCAAGGTCTTGAGGAAACATCCAACTCTTGTCAAGTTTCATCAGTTTTTGGTGCATGAAACAGAGAAGGTATGAGTGCCACGTTGAAATACACTGTGTACTGATGTAGAGTTCTTTTTATATCAGGGTAATCTCAGTAGACAGGAAGCAGTGAGTATGATTCCTCCTCTTCTTTTGGACGTAAAACCACATCACAAAGTGACTGTGAACCACTTGACTTGCTGTGCTGTATTTGTAGTGTTTGTTGTTGTTAGATTTTAGACATGTGTGCTGCTCCTGGATCAAAAACGGCTCAGCTGTTAGAACTTCTTCACGCTGAAGATACAGCAGTGTCTGCTATTCCGAGTCAGTATTGTATATGCGATTGTAGTTGTGTGTGTGTGTGTGTGTGTGTGTGTGTGTGTGTGTGTGTGTGTGTGCACGTGCACGTGCATGCGTGCATCTGTACATAATTATGAGGTATATTTGTTGACAGGTGGGTTTATTATTGCTAATGACAGAGATTACAAACGATGTTATATTCTTCTTCATCAGCTTAAGCGAATCAATAGTCCTTGTTTAATGGTCACCAATCATGATGCTTCTATTTATCCGACATTGTATCATAATCCAAAGGAAGTGAAGTTGTAGATTGTCATCAGAGACAGCTGCATAACTAATTGTGATTACATTGAATAATAGGATTGTGGTATTCGTCAGCCAGTGGTATATGATAGAGTACTATGTGATGTTCCATGCAGGTATTTTCACTTGTTAAATTTTAGTGTACTGATTTGATGCTTTGTTTAATAGTGGTGATGGAACAATGAGGAAGAACCTAATTATGTGGAAGAAATGGAATCCCACACTTGGTCCTGGACTCCACAGGTAGGCTTTGTCATGAGTCACATAAGCAATGGTTGGAATACTAAAGAACATCTTGTAAGAGTGCAACTACGTATTCTTTGTCGTGGCATTGAAGTTCTTGCTCCTGGTGGAAGATTAGTTTATTCAACATGCTCTCTTAATCCTGTTGAAGATGAGGCTGTAGTTGCTGCATTACTAAATATGAGCAAAGGTGTGTTTGGGTGTTCTGTTGTACTCTTTGTTACAGTACATTGTGATTGCAGCATGAGGCAGTAGCTACCACACCTGTAACAATTTTGCATGTACCAGTGTGTGTGTGTGTGTGTGTGTGTGTGTGTGTGTGTGTGTGTGTGTGTGTGTGTGTGTGTGTGTTGTGTGCATGCGTGCGTGCACAAATGTTTTTGTGTAGAAGAGCTTATGATGTACAGTGGTACTTCACCTATTTGATACCATCTAAAGGAAGATGCATCAGTATCTCTTCTGTTTGTAGTGTTGTCTGATTTAAATTCAACTGCTAGTGCTCATTATTGCTGTCTACTGTATTTGGCTGAGTCTAGGCGCTTGCCATAGGTATCAATGCAGGGGCACAAATGTTGTGTACTTGCTTTGGTTGCGTATTCGTAATTACTAAAAAATGTATTAATCAAAATAGTAAAATGTAGTCGCCTTGAACTTATGCTTGAAAAGTGTTTAATGTATTGTTGAGTTTAGTGTCAGGTTTGAGACTCTGCTTTCTTTTATACTGGATCGTAACTAGGTTTTCAATCTTTTTGTAATAAGTTAAAAACTTAACAATAAGCAGATTGATAATACGGCTTGTAAACATTAGCATGCAACCATTGCTAGTACTATTGGTAGTATCTACATCATTGCATCCTCACTTGGTTTTGAGGACATTTTGTTGTCAAACTCACACCCAACTTCCGAATTTGATAAGTGCACTACTTAAAACTAATTAGACACACCCTCCAAAACTGGGGAGTTAAGTGCCTCCTCATGCCTCCCAGTAGTACATCACTGCTGGGTCTTAAGTGATTTTACTTATTTAGGGACTGTTGAGCTTGTTGATGTATCTGGTGATCTGCCAGGACTGAAAACTTGTTGTGGACTTCACAGATGGAAGGTTTGGTGTTAATTTATTGATTTATATGTATTGTAGTGTTGCTGAATAGATTGATGTGTAAGGTTTTAGTTATGGCATTTGGATTTTATAGTATACTGTGTCATTATTATAGAATGGGCTTCTTGTGTATTGTGTAACTTATTCAACAGAAACACACAGTTTTTAGGGAAAGGTACATGTACTTTAGCAATTACAGCAGCTTCTGTACTGCATTTTCGTTTTCTATCATTTCATATTTTTTAGTTTTGCTTTGTTCTTTATGCTGTCATCTGACTTACTTGTCCAAGTGTGCAAGCATGTGTGCATGTAACTTATATATGCACTAACGTGGATGTATCATAATAACTGTAATTGGGACGAGCGACGGTGAGCCCTTCCTTTGTGTACTGTGATGAGATTTGTATATGTCTGTAATGTGCATGCATATAAGTGGATGTAACGTGCATGTAACAGACCAACTGGAATTTACATCATTTTGAGCCAATCTCAGGCATGGTAGTTTGTGATGTCACAATGCAGGTGCACATATACCATTGTGGGTAGGAGTACACCCACCTCTAGAGTAACTTACGGATCTCTACTAGATGATAGCAAAGTTTCAATCAATTTGTAATCAGCTCAACTCTAGATAGAGCTACTCTCATTGAATATTGCTTTGTAGCTTTCATTTGAAGCGATGCTCGACAGAGGTTCACGTATTACTAGTAATTATACGATGTACATATGTACAGCTCTTCAGGTTGCTGTGTGCCGTTCCCAAGAGACCACTTATTAGAAAACGTAGAACAGACTCCTAGCGATAGCTTTGACAATAATATTCAGTATTGAATGTAACCTTCAATGGCACCAATCAGAGACCCACTTAGTGTGTACATTTACGTTGGTGGAGTATGTACCCACATGTTCTCCGTGATGTCCAAATGCTTGTTGTTTGGCTGTGAGTGAGTGGGTGTGAGTGAGACTGGTAAATGTTGTGATCATGGTGCAAGGGAGAGAATTCAATGCACGGAGTGAGGCTTGCTATAAACTCGAGTGTTCGGCCGGTTGTCTTTTAGGAGGAGAAAGACAGGCTGAAGACATTCACCACTCAAACAAACCACCAACGCTCTATCCTCCAATCACAGTGCCGTTCAATGTTTGTGCATCCTTGATAGAGATGCACGTCACTATTGGCTCATTGCTAATTTCTGTAATTTTCCTCTGACACAAGTGCCTGTGTAGTCTCGACACGTGCCATCCAATTCTATGAACAACAGCTTGACTCTTTTCAGCTCTTCTTATTGTCTGTCTCTTGTTCTAAGATCACTAGACTCAAAGCGTACTACAAAGGACAACCAACGGTCGATCGCAACATATGCAAATCATAGTTTTGCACTTGTCGCACCGCGTTAAGAAGGTCTACTTGTTCCATGCATCCAGCGTATGACACCCTCAGTGACTAGAAACTGTTCTGCATGCGCTGCGTATTCCTCGAAGTAAGAAAAGAAAGACAAAAAAAAAGATGACATGCAGGCGTAGCTCACACGGTAACGAAATGTGATATCAGAGAGCCAATAGTGACGTGCATAGCTATCAGCAGTTATCAAGGATGCACGTGAATGCACAAACACTAACCAAATGTGTAAGATCGTGATTGGAGGATAGAGTTGGGGGTTTCCTGTGAATGGCGAATGTCTCCAGGTGGTCTTTCTCCTCATGGGGGGGAGACGACCGGCAGGACACTTGATCCTAGGCTTCCTAGGACTGCTGATCAAACCAGTCTGATAAGATAAATGTAGGACAAAGTTGTGAGGCACACTAGTGTCCACAAGAAAAATTCAAATGAATGGAATCCACGGCAGGGTGCTGAGTGCCGTTCAGGAGCGACAAGCAATGATGAACAATAGACTAATCACAAAACGAAACACACTGTAGTCACATCCAACAATCTGATAAACGATGTGGATCGCATGCACTTCACCTAGCCCTTACATATACACACACGTCACGTATATTTTAGTTGCTCGTGGTCATTGGCATTACCAACTCTGACAATTGACACACATTAATTGATTATACAGGCTCTATAGAATTACTTCACACTTTCTCTACCACATCACTTTTCAGCCTTTGCCCCCACAATGGTTTCTGTTGTGACTATATAGTATGTGGGTTTATGTGGGTACCTATGCATGTATGTGTTTACTTTTTGTTATTGTGTGTGTGTGTGTGTGTGTGTGTGTGTGTGTGTGTGTGTGTGTGTGTGTGTGTGTGTGTGTGTGTGTGCGCGTGCATATGTGTGTGTGTGTGTGTGTGTGTGTGTGTGTGTGTGTGTGTGTGTGTGTGTTTGTGTGTGTGTGTGTGTGTAGGCTCAGTTCCACTAGTTAAGCATAACTTGTGTGTAGGCTCAGTTCCAGTAGTTAGGCATGCTTCTGGTACTTGAGTGGTGTGACTCCTCAACACAGTGTGTTTCATATAATCCTATTGTTTGGAATTTATAGTTGTTGTCGAAGCGTGGAGAATGGTTTGATTCTCATGATAAAGTACCTGAAGCACTGAAACAAGGTTTATGTGCTACAATGTTTCCATCATCTCCTGAAGCAGCTGAATTGATGCACTTAGAGAGATGGTACTATACATAGATATTGACAGACAATAATTGATGTTTTAGGGTGCATTTCTTTATGATCTCAACTGGATTAGGTTGTGGAGATAAAGAAACTCAGTAGAGGTCCATAACCTCAACCGGATTAAGCTTGAGAATAAAGAAATGCACCCTAGTGTAACGTAATGTTTGTGTCTAGTCAGAGAATTCTTCCTCACCATCAAAACACTGGAGGGTTTTTCATTGCTGTTTTTCACAAGTTGACAAGTGTACCTTGGCAGAGGAAATTCCCCCTGATTAAGAAAGTTGGACATCAGGATTTGTTGTCTGAATGTTCTAGTAGAAAAGGAGGAAGTGGTCTGAATGTACTCTCTACACCCTCAGATTATGTTGCTGCTTCTGTATCTTGCGGTGCTTCTGATGATAACTGTTCAGGTTTGGCAGGAGAGATCTGTACTGAAGATGCAAATGTTGACAGTGTTTGTGGAGCTAGTACACTACAAGCAACAACAGATCTCGAGGTTGTAAGAGACAGCTTTACAAAAGCAAAGGAAGGGGAAGATGATGCTATTGTAATGGCATCTGGACGTATGGAGGATGGCTCTATTCCTCATGATACAAGTACAGCTGATACTTCTTGTAACATCAGTGATATGCCACCAGAGATTAAGAATGTGTAAGGAAATTATTGTGGTGCTCAGTAAATATATGATTGTTGTTGTCCACAACAGGAGCGATGTTGTTGAAGGTGTGGAGAAGAAAGAGGAACCATTTATATTTCTAACAAAGGATGATCCTGATTGGCCATGTTTGAGGTAAGAGCAATATTGCAATTTTTTGAAGGTTGATTGATTAACATTAATATTATATTAATGCATTTTGAAACAGAGACTACTATGGGCTTGAAAATCTTCCTGTTGGTCTCTTGTTGGTGCGATCACAGACAACAAAGAAACGAAAGATATACATTGTATCGCAAGCTGTAAAAGATTTAGTGTTGAATCAGAAGCAACATGTCAGGGTATGTCACATGTGTGAGCTGTAGGGTGTCTAGCTTGGCAATGCTGTCACCATCGGTATTGTAATATTGGTGAATGGGTAGCTTTTGGCATCAAAAACTCTTTCCACTGTGACCATATCAAGTTTGCATGTGAAAGTCAATTGTTGTGTTAAAAATCAAGGCACTGTCATCTGCTCTGTTCTTGCCCTTTATGTGCTGGTGACTTACTCTAAAATATTGGGAAGTAGGGTTGGTACCAATCTCTACAACTGGCAGTTTCAGTGACATTTACAAAATTCTGATTGTTTTGTTGCCCAGTGTGTGGTTGGTCAATAAATAAATTGACATAGAAACTGTTTGGACTTCATTACATTTTGTTGTAATTGTTGTAATTTGGTCAATGGTTTCATTAGATAGTCAACCTTGGTGTACGAGTATTTCAAAGGTCAGAAGGGAGAGACGTGAATTGTCCACTGCGACTTGCATCAGAGGTTAGAAAAACGAGTGTGTTCTGGTCTGCTATCAACCATAGTATTGTATGTGTTTGTAAGGGTTTGTCAGCATTGCTCCCTTACATGCGCAAACGTCGTATATATGTGTCTTTAACAGACATGGAACTGTTGCTTCGTCAATTTAATCTTTCTACAACCTTGCTTTCACCAAACTCCAAAGCACAGCTCAACAAATTGAGTACACATTTATTTCTCTTGCATTAATGTATGTATTTGTAAAGTTTTTTCTTCTTTTAGCAACTGGTTCAGTGGTATTCACATATGATCCTTCTCGTGAGGATACAGAAACAGAGACAAGAGCTGTTTCATCAGTTCCTGGGTATTAAGTTTATGTTGAGATTCTGTAGACAATTGCTTAAAAGTTTGGTTTGTTGTTTAGACCACAGTGTGTTGTAGATGTGTGTGGATGGACTGGACACTCATCTGCCCGAATAATGTCAAGTGATGCGGACAGAATGCATTGCCTTCTTATATTCGGTATGGCAACACAGGATGACATCAAATTGGATTCAAATCAACTGAGACCTAATGTAGAGGGCGAGAGTTCAATAGATCCGGTAGATCAACTTGAACAGTCAAACTCTCCCAGTTGTCATGGTAATTCTGATGGTAATGATTGTGAGTTGGATGTAGTATGTAGTACTTAATTAAATCTGATCAGAGCTACCTGGTGAGGAAACAACAAATGACCATGAAAAGGGAACTCAAATTATATAATTGACAGCTGTTCATCTGTAGATGTCTTGTGTTCACTCACTGTAGTAGATATACTGTACTACGTAGATAAACTGCAGTTGTAGTTTCGTGACATTTTTCTGAGGTTCCTGTCTGTGCTTACAGTTGCAACAATATAATGTGACTACAACCATTCTCACCGGGTAGTATTGTGTTAACATCATATTTCACTACCACAGTACTAGAGAAGCTGGCAAATAAGCTAAAGTTTAGTTTTTGCCATATTTGATCTTTGAAACAAGGAGCCAACAGTAGCTACTGATGGTTAGGCAACACTAATTGTGCTGCCTACAAATGCTTTGGCCATTCTACTAGCATCGATTCACTAAGGAACATTGAAGATGAGGTGAACATAACTGCTGATAATGGAATTTTATCCAGTTCTGTGTGTGTGTGTGTGTGTGTGTGTGTGTGTGTGTGTGTGTGTGTGTGTGTGTGTGTGTGTGTGTGTGGGTGGGTGGGTGGGTGGGTGGGTGGGTGGGTGGGTGGGTGGGTGGGTGGGTGGGTGGGTGGGTGGGTGGGTGTGTGTGTGTGTGTGTGTGTGTGTGTGTGTGTGTGTGTGTGTGTGTGTGTGTGTGTGTGTGGTGCAATAGCTCAGTTGGTTAGAGAGTGCATTTGGAGAATGAAAACATCTGGGACCTTGCAGGATTGCAGGTTCAAGTCACAGTGATGGTGAGCTATGGCATAATTTCCTTAAGCAAGAAACTTACACACAATTGCTTCTCTCGACTCAGGAGTATAAATGAGTACCTGGTCATTGACTGGGGTGGACATGACTGCTGGCTTGGCAGTAACATCATGCAGCAGACGGGTACTTGTGGGCCTTCGTGTCCAGTCCCAAAGCTGCGCCATAGTCAGTGCCCCTGGATGACTCTGGCCAAGCTCCAGGGGATTGTAGCGCTGGCCCTAACCCTCCACGTAGCGCTTGGAGGCCCTGTCTCTAGAGGCAGGGGGAGCTATCTCCGCAACTAACCTTAAGGTTGATGTCATTCATGAATGACGTGGAGGGCTTGACATTTGTCCATTTTTGTCCATTTGTGTGTGTGTGTGTGTGTGTGTGTGTGTGTGTGTGTGTGTGTGTGTGTGTGTGTGTGTGTGTGTGTGTGGTGCTGTGGCTCAATTGGTTAGAAAGTGCGTTTGGAGAATGGAAACATCCGGGATTTTGCAGGGTTACAAGTTCAAGTCACAGTGATGGCAAGCTATGGCACAATTTCCTTGGGCAAGAAACTTACACGCAATTGCCTTCTCGACTCAGGAGTATAAATGAGTACCTGGTCTTTGACTGGGAGTGGCAAAGGTCTCCGACTGCGATACTGCATCAGCCACTGGGGTCCGGGTGAGACTTCGGGAGCTCACACCACAGTTGGCATCTTGGTCGCACACAGGAGCAAAATTGACAAATAATGTACCTATAGCAATTAATACGGGAACGCAGCATTTGCAACGCATATCCCGTACGTGATAAAATCTTTGGCTTTGACTACTAAGCGAAGTTCTTCCAACTGCCGTTGCATATTCAGTTATACACGCACAGAAGAAAGAACGATGCAAAGGCACTAAATACCAGGATCCATATTCGTGCAACGTTCGCTAGGATACATGGTGTACACCGTAAACCCCATAGACCTATTATAAACCACTTGAGAAAACTAACTCTGAATCATGTCTAACGAAAGCTGTTACATCTAAACAGGTTTAATTAACTCTAATAAAAACGCGCTAAATCTTAGGCATGCTTCCAAAAAAAAGGCTTAGAGGCCCTATTGAAGACATGTATACCCTAGGTATAAGTTGCGCTTTTGTGCTTCTAAAAATTTACCAGACTAGAATTTTAAAAACATTTTCTCTGAAGAAGACATAGATGTAGGGATTGTATAAAAAGTAACAGAAACAAGATCTATAGATAATAGGAATCAAAGCCAGACATCATTAGTGAATCCTTCCAACCCCCACATTCCCTACATTGTACATTTTGGGGATTGGAAGGATTCACTAATGATGCCTGGCTTTGGTTCATATTATCTATAGATGTTGTTTCTGTTACTTTATAATTATGCAATTCCTACACCTATTTTTTCAGAGAAAATGTTTTATAAATTTTAGTAAATACACACACACACACACACACACACACACACACACACACACACACACACACACACACACACACACACACACACACACACACACACACACACACACACACACACTAGTAAATGCTCGGTTAGCATTGTGTTAGGCGAGCGACGGTGTTCTGTCTTTACTTATTCGCGTAACAATGGTTGCGTCTATACTTAGCAATACTTTCTGTCAAACAAATATGCGGAAACTCAGAAAACAGACTTTCAGTTGTTCTTCTTCTGGCTTTGTCTTTCATTCTTCGTTCACGCTTGGATAGTCTCACTCGTTTACTGAGATAGTCGCGTAACAATGGTTGCGTAGTCACGTGACAATGGTTGCGTCGCACTAATTTCTGTCAAGGTAACACGCCGAAACTCAAAAAAGACTTTTCTTTTTTGTTAGCTTTTTCTTTCTATTCCGTTTGTCACGCGTCAGTTTCCTTTGCTCTTTAGTCGCGTTTGGGATCAAAATCGAGAGTGATTTCACTTTTCTCGCCAAGAAATTGTAATTATGTCGAGCCCTCGAAAGGGGACCCTTGATTCAATTTTAGCGCATATGTTACGGAGTCAATTTTGCATCGTCGTTTTGTCGATCCGTCTTTCCAAAGTGCATTGTGTTTGGCGAGCGATGGTGTTCTGTCTTTACCTATTTGGGTAACAACCAAGTGGTGCTTATAGGTAGCAATAGTTTTTGTCAACGAAACGCTGAACTCAGAAAACAGACTTTCGTTGCTCTTCTTAGTTCTAGTTGTCTTCAATTCTTCGTTCACGTTTCAATTGTCTCACTCGTTTACCTAGCTAGTCGCACTAGTAAATGCTCGCTAACATTGTGTTTGGCAAGCGATGGTGTTCTGTCCTTACCTATTTGCGTAACAATGTTTGCGTAACGTAGCAATAGTTTCTGTCAAACAAACGCGGGAACTCAGAAAACAGACTTTCAGTTGCTCTTCTTCTAGTTGTCTTCTATTATCTTCGTTCACGCTTCAATCGTCTCACTCGTTTACTTAGCTAGTCATGACAATGATCGTGTCGTCG